>NW_009931503.1:0-48890 GCF_000696875.1 Nestor notabilis | reverse complement strand
CCTCCCCACCTACCCCATCCATTCCTCTCCCCAAGAAAACTAGTTTCTCAGAAAGGAAAATAAGAAAAATTTAATCTATCTGGACTTCAGTAAAATACCTGATTAGTTGTCACATTGAAAATTACTTCTCAAAGCAGTCTAGAGTGACGATCAGCACAAAAAATGAGTATGGCCAGAGAACCACCTGAAAGAGACAGAAAAGTGGACTAATGAGTTTAGGCTAAATTTCCTCGTGACAGCAAGGATTTAGGTTTAATGACGTAGAGGGTTTAGTCCTTTTTCATTCTTTACACCCATATAATAGGGAACTACTACCCACCTGCAAGATTCTTTCAGGTAAATACAGAGATGTGCATACATGTTCGCCCATGAAGTACTATAAAAGAATAATAGCATGTAGATCCATATAAACTGTGATTGGGATCATATTAATCTTTTTCCTAAAACTACGTATGAATGAAAACGTAGGTGCTAGAATTCTTATGACATTGTGGTATGTCACTCTGTGAATAATGACTGTGAATAAATATTGCATTCATGGAGTTTTAATCTCCCTTCCATCTGAAGTTCATAATGATAGCAGTACTAACAGATTCATACTCCCCACCCAGCCAGCCTTATCAAATAACAAACCCTGGCATTCAATTGCATTAAATGATAATTAGTCAGTCTACTTCTAATCTGATGGTTCATATATCATATCAAAGGCTTTCTTATGAAGAAGATTGAATTGGAATTTCATCTATACCATTAACATAATGCATTGCAATAATGGGTCCCAGTCCCAGACCTGAAGCTTCAAGGAAGTTTGGATATCGAAACAAATCTGAACACAAGATTTCTGCCTCAAGTGCAATAGGTCAAACCAGAATCCATATATTTGTCTCCCTCTGAACATGGAAGAAATTGAGATTTTGCATAAATAGGTAATTACATTACTTAATTAAGTCCAGTGTGATAAAGCACTGCTTCCAAGATTTAACCAGTAATGGGATGAATAGAGATTCCCAAGACAGAAATCCAAGGAGTCACTCAGTCACCTAAACATAAATTACCAGTGCTGTAAATGTGCTGGAGCTTCCCAGTTAAGCTTCTTCTTGCCACCCCAGAGAAGTGGCAGACTTTTGTGGATCTTTAATCATACCTGCCAGATCCATACAGATGTGCCAGACAAACTATAGCATCTAAACTCACACTTATGCTCAAGTATCTTTTTCTTTCTTTATAGGCACAGGTTCTGCTGAGCTGGAAGCCTCTGTGGCAACAGGTCCTTTCAAAGGTTTGAGGATGCCATTACCCCATTTTCCACAATTGATGAGGCATCTCATGGAGCTCAAGCTGGTAAACAAAGCCAGCTCCTGAGAAAGGCAGCAACTAGTGTAGATTTGTAAATTGCTTTCCCTTTACAACACAGTCCAATATTCCCATCATGCATGGAAATTAATAACCTGCATGATGTATAACAGTGATCTGTGCAGCATCAACAAAAAGGGTATTAGCCATCAAAACATAATGCTAGTAAGTTAAAATCTTTTAGGGATAACTGAAGTGCAGGGACATTATGCTAACTATATCCATATGCAGTATAGCTACAATCAATCATTTCTGATGATAACTATCAAATTGAACACAACCAACAGTCATTAACATTATCAATGGATGAGTCTCTAAGGAAAGATAATTCTGTGCTGCCCTTCAACTTTCTGGAAAACAATTAATGGAAGAGGCAGTTCACACATTTGATGACCCCACTGCCAATCTCTAATCGCTTGTTTCTCTTGAGCTGACCCTTGTATATGGGACTTCCACCAGATCTATTGTTGTGCTCCTGCCATGTAACTGAGTCTTTGATGACCAAACTTCCTTCTACCAGACTTATGTATCTGCAAATAGAATATAATTTTTCACTTGATTAAAAGCTAGTAAGGTACTAGTAGTAATATCAACCCTTACAAGTTGCAGATTCAGATCCAGGGGCACATAAGTCCATATAAACTATAATGAATCAGATGGCATGGAGTCAAGAATTGCAGAAGTACCCTTCCTCATCAACAAGTCTTGGCTTCTTTTGGTCTTGTCTGAATTCCCCCTGTTTTGTGGGACAGTTATCCCTGATAAGAAAACTATATACTAGAAAACAAATCATTTACTATTACTAGGTGGTGTTCACATATGACTCGGTGTAAGTACCAATGACTGTGGATGACCAGTCATCCAACTTTCCTGTCCTAGTCACCTTCAAAAGACCTTAAAAAATCAATTTTACTTGCATTTCTACTAGTAGGACATACTAGCAAAAAAAAAAAATAAAAATATAGCAATACCTTCAAATGTGTTTTTTTCCTGTAAAGTACAGCATAACATAACATAGCATTGTAACACAGGGCATTTTTCTTCTAAATAGTATTCTGAAGTGCCTTATAGATTAGAATAATGTAATCACTAAATTAAATAGCTTATAATGGAAGAGGTGAAATATAGTATTAAGAGGCTCAGACAAGTGAGAAAAACTGCTTTCCAATGAGATTTTAAAAGATACAGCAAGTCAATGAGGCAGAGAGATTCAGAAAGGCTGTTCCAGATGGCAGGGTCTTCAGAGGGTTTTACAGCAATGGCACATTTGTGGGATAGCACAGTGAAAAAATGGTTGTCAGACTAGTAAAAAGAGCAGAAGAGTCAACAGAAGATGGCAAAATCAGATGCAGTGCACACAGATGTCTCAGGACTCTTCAGTTTCCATCCTGAGTTCAGTGGCAGGACCATGAGGACTATCAGTTTAGCTCTCTCCATTTGTACTCCCACCCTTCAGTTGACTTGTCTTACAAACTGCCTTACTGTTTTTACGCACAACGCAAAACACAACTCACATGCACATCAGCCAAGTTGTTCAGAATGATGAGATACAAATAACAATAACAATAATGACCATAAAAAGATCTACTGGAATAGATCACAAGTTCAAGAGCATTTTCAAACTGTATCTTAAAATTAATAGAAAAGAATTATATTGGAAAAATAAAGTCAAGGAGACCCCAATGTTTTTTATATGCACAGGCAACATCATTTGGAAAATTCCACAGCCAAGAGAAGCAGAACCAGGAGACAGCAGTGAAGAAAGGAAACTGAGAATGATTTTATTTTTTTTTTAATCTGTGTAAGCCAAAGAAAGATATGGGCAGAAGAGATCTGTTAATGGAATTGAAGATACTCTCTAGAGAAATGGACTTGCAGTGTTACTCAACAGTCACATTTTTGGAAGATTAAGATTAGAAAGCTGTCAAACTGATCTGCACTTATCACGCAATTGTGAAATGTACATTCCTAGACCTACACACACTGAAGGACTAATGTTAACAAAACAGAAAAAATCTTGCAACATGAAGAAATTTTGTCATTTCTGCCTTTAGTTCCAAATGTGTCATTACACATAATCCTCTGGGCTCTGTGGGAGTTTTGCCTGAAATGTGACAACATGACTACTCCCACAGAAGAGTTGGCTTGGATATGTTCCCTCTGTGATGTGTCTAACTTATGAAAATAACCATTGATGGGTATCAATACAAACAATATTTTGGTCATGTAAACATTTTTACTATGCTTTAGAATTGCTCTTGAGATTCAGAGGTGATTATTCAGCAAGCGTCTCTGAAATCACAAAGCCAACTAGCACAAACACAACTTTCATTGAAGGTCTCAGTGCTCAAGGGAATTGTCAGACACCCTTTACTGAACATCACCATTCATGTAAAGCTTTGGCACTCTATATATGTAAGGTAGCCATTGTCATCCAATGGGATTAACTCAGTAATGGGTCATAAATGAGACACAGTAAATAGAATTTTTCTGAATGTTTCTTTTGACAACAACGTCATTATTAAAGAGAAATTGAGCAGATGCTTTTAAAGAAGATTACATTAAAAAAAATAAATCCATGCTGTCATTTATATCTAAAACATTAAAGCAGGTATATAATCTATGAGAATGCTCCTCCATTACTTGAGAAAAACAATCATTTCTACTTTGTAAATTCTAAATTCATTTTAAGAAATAAACAATCAGAATACTAAAAACTACATTCGAGAAAGAAAGGGCTGGACTGTGATTTATTCAGCTAGAACTTTTAAATATTAGGGAAGGAACAGGGCAAGTGCCTGCCTGGTTCTAACCTAGCATACAGAAGTTAAAAGTTTATTTGAGAGGTAATGAGAAAAATTTACAGACATCCAACCAGAACCTCAGTAAAAACTGAGAATTAAGAAATCTACCTTCTTATTTTAGCTCCATAACATTTTATAGGGTTTCAATCGCTTAAATTTGGGAATCAAAAGCTGTGCATTCTTAACTAATGCCTTATCTTTCCTCAGTAGTAACTTTCACAGATCAACAAACTGCCACACAAAAAGCTTAGGCAAAAAGGCAACTCTTATGCCACCAAGTGAAGTATAGCCTTGATTTGGTAAAAAATTAAAATTATAAATATAAGTAAAGAAATTCATGAGTAATTCTATTGATTTTGTTTGCATTATACTAAATCAATTTCAAGACAATTTATTCATATGAATAACTCTTCAGCATAGAGCCCTTACAGAACATGTTTTCAAAAACTGGAAATAATCATTATATCTGTTAAGCAGGAAAATATTTCAGCATCGAAAAATTACGTCCTCTCAGAAATTAATTATAAGCAAAGAAGGCAAATATGATATAATGTCCTAGATGATTAAGTTCATTAGTTATGAATACATACCTTTGCGTACACTATGGTCCGAGATCTTCACCAAAGACATTCTGGTAACATTTTACTTCAATCTTCCATTTTAAAATTTAATTATTCTTAAATGATAAGCAAATAGATTTACAAATTCAGGGGTTTATTTGAAACTTTACTAAATTAAGTAATTACTTTTAACAGGTAACTGGCAAATGTGTTATTACAAAGCAAATGTTAACACTACTACAATGTATCTTTAGCTTTTGTTTTTATAAAGTTGGTCATGTTGATTTGATTATTGTAGTAACTCAACATAAATAAGAATGCAAATTCTATCCTTATTTGTACACACATATTTCTTGTTACTTGCAAATTAAGAACGAGCATACCTCAGGTGATACCTCATCCAATGTATTTTATCATTATAAAATGTCTGTGTAAGTTTGCTAAACATCACTCCTTTAATCTTCACAAGTCACAGAAATGGATTAATTTTCTAGACAATTACGCTACTCTACCAATGTAGTTGAGAGTTTGAAAGAAATACAAACCAGTAAAACCAGTGAATTTTGAACTCCAGGCTTTTCTAAAGCTCTTTTCCGCAGATAATAGTAGGTCATCAGGCCTTTTGCTTATCAAAATACTTATTGAACCTCTTCTGACCTCTCTAATGGTTTCAGGAGACTCCTTCTAAGAAATAAAAATTATCTTTTCTTCAGTCCATTGTAACCTAACCTAAAATTCACTAAGAGAAGAGTCAGTCACCGTTTTTACTTGCTTGACAGGGTTCTTTCCAAGCCACACCAACCACTGTAATGAACTGCAGTTTTAGTTTACCTCCATAATGAGCCCCATCTCTTCTATTGAGAGACCTAGCAGAAAAAGGTCTACTATTTTGTACGCAACTGACGCAAAAAGAAGAACAACTATTTAAGAAATTTTAAATATCATTTTATATACATGACATCTGGGCACAAAGCTAATTCCCAGCTCAAAGTTTCAATGAGTAAATATATCCAGTTATACCAGTTCTGATCAGGGTATATGACAGACTTGTTGAAAGTATGGAAAGTGTACCATTAAAATATTGCTTTTGCTTTGTATAATACTGCCTCTTTAAACTAAACACAAGATTGCTTGGAAATAATTATTTTAGTCTTCTCTGTTCAGCCTAACCTCTGGTACCCAAAGAAACAGAAAACATTTTGTATATTAGAAACTATCTCTTCCTCTCAGCTTTTTTGTTAGTGGGAGGCTGAAATAGTCAAATATCTGCTTTTTTGAATGAAATTCCATTGTTTTTGAAATGCAGCTATGCTGCAACTGATCTAATCTATCATACACAAATATCTCCAGCAGACTTCACCAGAAATCATTTCACAAAATCTCCACACTTCATGGCTCTGTAGTTTCTGGTGGGCTAAGGACTGCTGGGAAAAAACGGACAATGCAGATTTCCCAGCATTCTGATCCTGTACATCTTAGTAAGGAAAAGCTTTGAATACACATCTGGGGAACCAGGGAATTCTCTTGTTTAAGAGAAAACTAGACAGCCTAAAAAGAGCTATTAATGGCATAGTTCGGTTACAGCAGCACAAGCCTAAATTTCCTTAAATATTTTGTCTAAAAGTTGCATTATAAGCAAATAAAAACTAAGGAAATATTCATACCACCTACTGCAAAGTTGATCTGTTGCACTGCACAGTCCTATACTGTCTTTACCAGCATCTTGGTGGTGGTTTAGCATGACAAAAGAAAAAACAAAACCAAGCAACCAGAAATATTTTTTTATCTTACAGTAGAACACTGTCTATCTCAGCAGAACAGTGCATAGCTTGTAGTCCAGCTCTAGTTAGGGAAATGAATTATTCCCTGACTTTGACTCCTGAAGGAGATGAAAAATTGAATGTGACCCAGCAGTGTGCACTTACAGCCCAGAAAACCAACTATATCCTACACTGCATCAAAAGCAGCATGACCAGCAGGTGCAGGAAGGGGAATTCTCCCCTTGTACTCCACTCTTGTGAGATGCCACCTGGACTACTATGTTCAGCTCTGGGGCCCCCAATACAAGAAGGAAATTGACTTATGGAGCGAGACCAGAGGAGGCCACAGAGATGCCCAGAGGGCTGCAGCACCTCTCCTATGGAGACAGGCTGAGAGCTGGGCTTGTTCAGCCTGAAGAAGGCTCCGGGGAGACCTTACAGTAGCCCCCCAGGACCTAAAGGGGCCAACAAGAAAGTTGGAGAGGAAGTTTCTATAAGGGCATGTAGGGACAGGACAAAGACGAATGGCTTTAAACTAAAAGAGGGTAGACTTAGATTAGATATTAGGAATAAATCCTTAACTGTGAGGATGGTGAGGCACTTGCAGAGGTTGCCCAAAGAAGTTGTGGCTGCCCTATCCCTGGAAATGTTCAAGGTCAGGTTGGATGGGGCTTTGAGCAACCTGGTCTAGTGGAAGGTGCCCCTGTCCATGGCAGGTGATTTGGAACTAGATGATCTTTAAGATCTCTTCTAATCCAGACCATGCTGTGATTCTATGATTATTCTGTTTTCCATAGATCCAGGAAAAAAAAGAGGTGAAATACACTGTGAAATACACTGGTAAACAATGTAGATTTTAAGAAAAAGATTCCTTTGTATTTAACTGGAATGAACTTACTGTAAATCAAAAGCTTAAGAGGTTTAAAGTTGTAATTGGATCAATAGGGCTCTGACAGTTTTACGGTTTTGAAACAGTGTGGATCTAAAAGAATAGCCTTTTTTTTCAAACAGGCTGCTCACAAAAGACAAGCAGTAAAGAAGATCCAGTCTGGGATATATTTTCAAAGGAATTTCAAATAGACTATCAATCTCTTAATGCTCTTTTTGTATTAGAAGTAAAGAAGGCTCTAGTTTAAACTTCAGAATGCAACATATACTAAATTGCCAGCTTATTCTCAGTGCACCTAAGACCCCATTATTTGACAGAAGACTAAGGACTTAGCTGATTGTCTGCAGTGTTTGATATACAATCTTGACAGGCATAGTCTATTAAATTAGAAAAATGCCAGCCAAAGTGAGTGACGGAGATTTCCACAGATGCAGTAAGAAGAGTGAATAAAAAAAAAAATTTGTAAGGTTTTCACCTATGCAGCCCAGGCACCCAGCAGACTGTTATCAAGACTTATTTTTCAATGATAATTATTATAGCTCGAAAAGAAGTTAGAGGCCTCTGGTAACCTCTGTTAGTAATTAAGATTCTGTGGAGAGTGGCATGCTGAAATTCATAGCAAATGCTTATAATCTTGTCCCTAAAACTCATTTATCTAAGTTCTGCTAACTTTTACTGGACATAGATACCTAAGTCACTGAGATGCTTTTGAATAACAAATCCAAAAGAGCTACAGAAAAAATTCTAGGCATCTTCAATACAGAAAGTTACACCTTTCTGTTACTGAAATATAAAATGAGATAAAATGTCTGCACTGAATAACACATGAGCACGTATCCCTGCTGAGAGGTTCTAAATAAAGGGTCAAGTCCTGAGACATTACCTTGCTGCAGCTTTTTGAAGCATCCTCTTTAAGGACTGGAGACGTCTGTAGCCTTTAACATAGTAACAATTGCAACAAGAAGTTAGATTTTCCTCTCCTGTATATACCTGTATATACCACGCAAATCCTATCCTAGCTATTAGTATTCAAAGCATGCAAAGGGCACAAGGAAAGGAAGGCCACCTGTCAAGCTGAAAAAGAACAAATGCTATTAGAGAAAGTAGCAAAAGAGAAAGTGCAGTATATATGCTTAAAATACAAGGAGGAGAATATCCTGGACAAAAAAGTCCTTATAGCCAAAATTACATTATGTTGAACTTAGTTTGATCTTGTCTTTAAAAAAAAAACTATTGTTTTTTTCTAGTTCATAATTAACCATTTAATAAAAGCTGCTATATATGACCAACATAGGCCAAGTGAAACATTTGGGTATCATCAACTTTGTTTTTATTCACATTGCCTGAATATATATTAAAACCTATGAACAGTTAACTGCTAGAAAATAATACTCCTGTCTTACAAGGGAAAAATACTATTATGGCTTAAAGTATATTCTTAAAAGAAAGAAAAATTGGGGGCGAAGAGAGACAGGGCACACATATAATCTAAATGTAGATCATATAATCAGAAAAAAAAAAAAGTAATCTAGCAGGATATGAAAACTTCATTAAATTATGCATTTGCTCTAACCCTCGCTTAATCTTCCCAAATCTTTGGCACACACTATGGATAAATGGCTACTTAAAAGCAGCAGCATGATATGGACATAAGTACTGTCCCACCAAATCATGAAAGCAAAATCAAATTCCTGAGTTACAAGATGTATTTTTAGCAATACAGTAATATTTCTCCCAATATCATAATGCATTCTATTCTCCACAGTATTGCCAGTAAGCCAAGAAACTTCCCAGATCATTTCAAACCACTGTCTCACAGTTTCTCCATCTGAAACCTTAAAACATGTCTCTGTTCCACATATGAACTAGATTTCTACACACAAGTGGGGATGATTGCCCTCAAATCTGGAGTAAATTACAAAGCTTACTTTAAAAAAAGCTGCTTAGCCTAAATTGAAGCACTTGCAATAGGAATAGTCATCTACATTCCTAACATGAAAATGAAGCAATATAACAATGGTTCCAAAGTTTATATTATACATTCAGAACTGGAAAACAAACGCCTGCAGCATCTTTAACACCAGTTATAGGTTATTGTCCCATGTGCATTTGTGGAGAAAAACGCAATCAACAAAATTCTCAAAAATAAATTAGGTGTATGTTTTCAGGAAGCTGTACTGTATTTATAACTCTTCAAAAAATTCTGAGTTTCCACGTCATGGACAAAAAATTGTTTTCTAGATCTATTAGTTTCAATTTTTTTTTTTGTTGATTAGTTCCTTTTTCACTTAAATTTTCTCTGTTGACTCTAATTATACAATATTTTTGGATTTATTAAAGAGTTTTTTTTTCTTCAGTTGTACAAGAGAATATCTGTTCTCCCTCCAATTTTTCCCCCAGGTCTTACATGTCTCTAGTGGTTAGTAAAACTGACTATGAAATTAAAAAAAAAAAACAAACCTGCAAAAATGCAGCAGCCACTTTCTATTTTCATGAAAAAGCTACAATATGGAATTCTAATATTTCATTTTCCATGGTGTGTACCACGTAAACCAGACCCAAGCCAGTTTCAGTGTGGAAACCACACAACTGAGGTGATAAACTTTACTGTTCGGCATAATCACCCTGAACTCTGCAGCACACTAACACATTCGCTCAGCCTTTAGCCAGGAGGGTAAAACTGGACAGCAAAAATAATGGGCAGATTATGTAGGGTGTCCTCTGCCTGTGGGTAACAGCACTAATTTTATGAGTTACAAGAAACACAAACTTGGGTTCTCTATTAAGAGTTTAATTTTTCTCTTTTATCAGCTTATCACTAGATTTTACTATCTCATTGGAATTTCCTTCTTTTTTCTCTACCCGAAGTATATTGTAAAATGGAGAACAGCTGATACTTCCAGCTTATTCAATTTTTATGTTCTAATATTTCCAAGCTATCAAAAATAACTTTAAATTTTCTGTCAGTGGTATCTATGTGATTTGTCACCAAGTAGGCCCAGAGGGCCCTACCTTATAAGACCAGGCAATTTTAGGCAGATGAGGTAAACTCAGTCTAGCAAGCCTTTAGACCTAGCTGACTCAGAACTTTATAAATCTAAATAAGCTATTTTCTGGAGACTATTCAGTGAAAAATGCTTTATATGTTTAACTTCTTAGAAAGCAAACAGAAATGAGGAAGACAATGGATGACTCATGTAATCATGTGACTCACATTCTTTGATTCATTTCTAATTCAGTGAGCAAATATCCAAACATAGGAAATATCAACCTCCAGTAATATGGGTGCAGCTACTATTGCTAAGATTTTTATGTTTTTTAAATCCTGATTATGCAAGGTAATCCTAGCTACTCCAATCTTTTTTTCATTACATACACTGCTTCTTTTGCAGTCTCATATACCAATTACTGCAACTATTGGTAAATGTTAATTTTAAAATAATTGCTGAGACTTGTGTAAGAAGAATGGAACCACATCAAACATAACCCCTGAAATGACTACTCCTGGGATAAGAATCTGAATAAAAGGGCATATTTCACAATAAACTGTAATGAATTCTTCAACTTGTGAACATTTTATTTAAACATCACCACTTCTTTGTACAATAGTTAGAATCACTGGGGATATAGTCTTTGTGGTTTTTTAATTAATTTCATTAATCATGATTATCTTCCAGATTTACCGAAGCAATCTACAAGAGTGTTATTTTAATAAAATTGCAGTCACCATTTCTATGCCTAGAGTTCATTCCTGATAATATTAAATAATATACTAAGGATTTATAAGTTTAAAATAAATTGGCTACTATTTGTAACAATGCCAGAATGCTGACATTCACCAACCACATCCGTTTCTTTTAATCCAAAATTTTTCATGTTTGTGATAGTCACAGAATATTTCACATACTTATCCTAGAAAAATTGTTAAAGTGATTTAGATTTTTTTTTTTATTAATTTGCTTATAAATACAGGCTGTAGGGCTGATCATGAATATATCATTTTGCTTACTAATTGTATAGCATTTTATAATCCCTTTTCATTTTTAACTTACTTAATTAGGTTGCTTTTGATGATTTCTTTGTTTGCTTGCAATGAAAGCTACTGATCTTCCAGACTGACACAGATTTCTACATATCATTCCCTAGGGAAGAGTTGCCCCATTTCATCCCTGCTGACCGTCTGGCCAATGAGAGCCAGTGGTACAGAGCTCCAGCTGCAGTTCCAGTCCAGATAAACCTCTCATCCAGGAAAGAATCTAGTTCTTCAGAGCCAGTGCAGCTGACAAAGCTCATAAAAGCCTTGCACTTAATAATATTAACAACTGGCTTAGTAAAACTAATATATCTGCACTCACAGATTTACCAGAAAGGCTGAGGAGCTGTTAAACTACTGAATTAGCACAGTGCCTTCTCACAGTCCAAACACTGCACTACACAGTCCAAACACTGCACTACACCTTTTTCCCGTTACTATTGATAATACTGTCCTATTGCTGCTCTATAAATCTCACCGTTCAGAGAGGAGGAGGAGAACGGATGTTTCATGAAATCCTTAGAAGAGTCTGTTTCCTCCTGTGCCTTGAAACATCACACAGCTTCCAGCTACAGCTGATCATCATGTTCTTGACTTCCCTTCTTGAACAGTGGAATCTGCCCTTCCTAACAGGGCGTGGTAGCACTTCATTACCCAGGCAAAGATCTACCAAATTCAGAGGCGTAATCATGTACATCAGTGCAGCATATCTTAATGCAGTTTGGAAAATCTTTCCTAAAGAGATAACTTTAATATGATTTTAATGAGACTATGGGACTATAGTTCAAATACATTTTTGTTTCTCATTTAGATACCTTGCCTTTTAACACCTCTTCATTATTCATTAAGTTTAAACTGCATTTTTAACCTCTATTCAAAAACTTATTTTAAGGTGATGTAGTTTCTTGAAAGCCCTCAGGCAAGATCTGCACATCTCTTAAATTGCAGTCATCTTTTTGGCAAGCAAATCTTCTCAAAAAAGAAAGAGTATCAAGGAAATCTTGGCCATGAAAAAGCAATTTTTAATTTTATTTTTTAAGAGTAAGGTTATTTTTCCTAACAACAGGTTGGTTTGGGTTTTGGTTTTTTTTTCCATTGTTAGCAATGTTATGAAAAGCATGGGCCCATAGAAAATTAATCTAGAGGCCCATAAATTTCAATCTGTTGTGGATGAGTTAATCAGTTCAGAGCTCTAGAGAAAAGTCTGATACTTTAGGCCACATTTATGGTCTAAAGAAAAAATTGGTGTTGATATTACATTCTACGAGGAATAACTAGGCAACTGGAATTAGCTTCTGTTAATTTACTGTGCCTGTCCTTGTACCTAGCCCACTGAATCCACCTAGAGCTAAGGATGGCTAGAATAGGCATCAAAACTGACATAGTCTGCTTACTCAATAAGGAGCAAATAAAGACAATTTAGTTAAGGGAAACACCTTTACCTTCATTTCCAAAGTACTTCTTTCTCCAGCATGCAGGAACTGAGCAAAGTTCAAAATTGCCACTGAATATGGTTTGAGGCCTGATTACAAAGTTAATTTTGCTACTGTCTTGCTATCTGTGTTGTCAGAGACAAGAAACAATAAATTCTCTGAGTTAAGGGCTGCCATTATGGCCATATCCCACACACACGTATATGACTTCAATATCCAATGTATAGGAGACCTAGACATTAATGTAATACAAATAAAAGGTATAAAAACAACTTTGGGCATGCCTATAAAGGAAAATGAAAAGAAAACACATTTCACAGGAAAATTTCAAGTTAGTACCTTTACCTGTATGTTTAAAAGCATAACCAAATGTCATGGAGATACAGCAAATATTTTTACAAATTGTATAGTGCTTAATATTTAGAGCTTCTGAAATTTTTTTAACTTCAAAGTATACATAACAATTCAAATCTTAAGGAAACAATGAAAAGTAAATAGGAGCTGGCCAAAGCAGACTGAAATTTCAACACTCCATAAGAGTCTTTTCAAATTAAAGTGGACTGCTTAGCAAAAGAAAAAATAAATGAACAAATAAAAAAAACATATAAAAAGAAAACCAAACCAAAACAAAAAAAAACCACAAAAAACACCATGAAAAATCTCAAGTTTCTATGTCAAGATGCCACAGAGAGCATGGTATTAGCCATACATGTGGGCAAAGTATTAGAGTATCAAGCATCACAACAGAGTATCATCTTTTTTTACTCCTTTCTTCCTCAAAAGTGGAGAAAATAAATAACAATAAATGCTCTCTTATAAGAAAGTCTTTGGCTTGTTCCTTGGTGAGAAACATGAAGGCACATGAGATATGCATCTGGCGTGAAATTCAGTTCAATATCTGAATTACTTTTTCCTAGCAAATTTCAAACAAATCCCATCAACCTTGAACCTTTAGAGCTCCACCATTGCAAACTCCTTTAATGGAGGGTAAAGCTTTGCAGAAAAAAATAAAAAGTGCTTTACTATTCAAGAGACATGGAAACTGTTTACAGTTAGCCACTATGCTGCTTTTGTTTACGAAAGAGTTTTAAAGAAACAAAACACCTTTATTTCCATATGGGTAGAGATATATCTTATCATTAATCTGTAAATCGAGCCTTGTGGGCCAATTCAGCTGGAAATACTACACTGTAATTACACTGTACAACCAACTGCTCATTTACTTTCCAATGAGTAAGTAGAAGCTACTTTGTGATTTGTACGGTAGACAACCAGTAACCATGAAGTCCATTCCAGTGCTGATAGTGGTGGAGATGGTGATGACACCAGCAATGTCCTCTGCACTTTAAAAAGAAAAAAAAAAAAATTAAAAAAAAAAATGCAGCTAAGAACCAAATATTAAAACCAACTGCTTAAGACAAATGCCAATTTTTAAGAATATCTGAATCAGAATCTGCTCAGAGATTTAGAATTCCCCACAGAACTGGGGCCATTCATGTTCAACAGCTCGAGAATCAGATTTAGAAGAGCAGAGGTACAAAATTAGAAGTTCATAGAGCAAATGCCTGGCTCCACACCCACCTGAAATACCTAAACTGCACAAATATATTTGACTGCCAGACAGACAGACCTGTTATTCCTTGAGCATGCAATCAGTCTACAGCAGCAGGCTATATAACATACAGTCTCCTCTCAGGTTGGTTTGTATTGCTAATGTGACTGCCTCAGTAAAATCAGGAACTTTGGGATCCAGGTCAGTTTGCATACCTTACATGTTTTATCTTCTAGTAAGAAAACATGCAGCTACTTCTCTCATATGCTGAACTAGCAGGAAACAAAGATGACTAAACTGGTGGGGATACAAAAAACTTGGGTTCAACTTCCTAAACGCCTACCAGACCTCTGTCAAAATAATTGCACATCAACAATGATGGCAAACAGTACATAAAATTACAAACAGTAGCATAGAAAGTTGAAGGAGCAAGTTTAAGGTGAATTTTGACAGATAAATGAATAGGATCACATGGCATACCTGCCTGAAGGCATGTGATTCAATTACTCACAGTTCTTCCAGGTCTAATTTCCCCTTGTACTGCTGTGAGATTTCTAGTCCCAGTAAAATGGAAATAAATACACTGAACAAAGAAATAGTTTCTTGAGAGAAGTTGAATAACTCATTAAGGAAAATAAGGTAAAAGAAAGAGGAAGAAAGGAAACACCTACTGCAAGTATTGGGTAGCTATTGGGAAGTAGGATGGAATTTTCTAAAACAGTTCATAATTTTTTTTCGAAGCAGATATTTTTTTAAAAACCTAAACATAAAACCCCCACATTTGAATGGTTAAACCTAAAAGAGAGTACTTGCACTTTGGTTTTGCTGAACTTTTAAGACAAACTGGAAGTATTTGACTTTTTTCTGTATCATAATTTTTGTAAATTTTTCAACATCTCAAATACGTTTTGGTTTTTTTTCTGTTATCTATCTTTATTTGAAACCACAACTAGACTCAGTTATTGTTAACTGAATCCTTCTGATACAACTATGCTCTCATTTAATTCACATTTTCCTTTGACTTTTGGAGAGAGAAAGATTCCTTCCTTGAGGTTAAACCTGAAGATACAAATGAGAGCCAAAAAAGATTAGTCCTTTTTCTCTGCTTCAGTTTTAAGCCCTACTGATTACTTTCAGATATTTTTGATTTTCAGGAAACTGGTATTTCATTTCTTGGCCATTTCCAACCCAAGGTCATTCTTGTCAGATCTTTTATCAAAACCAGAGTTCTTCGACATAAAAGTGAATTTACTTTGTGTTGAATCAATTTTAATACAATGTTTGTATTGATCATTATATTTTTAGAATCACAGGCTATAGCTGTTAAATTAAATAAATACTCATTTCTTCAATCAGACTAAGAATGTAATATAACAAGGGAAAGGAATAAACTATGTGACATCCTAAGCAGTTGTTGCTTAATTTAAAAATAGAGATAGAATGCCATCTACTTGTTAGTTTCTTATATTGCTGGCTGAGGAAAACAGAGCTAACACCCTTGGATTACTGCAGTATTTAAGTATATGCTTCGGCTAATCACCTGTGTCCAGAGTTACACCAAAAAAAAGAGCTACCATCAAATTAGCATGCACCTGATATGTTCAATGCATCAATTATACAACACAGCAGAGTTCTCTCTCCCTTTCCCAGGTACTGACTCCAAATGCCAAACTCTGGAAATCCTTTCGGACTATGAAGTAAGAGACACCCTCTGATGCCTGTTTGTTATTTAGAATCCAGATCCTGGCCACGAATATGGAAGGTATGGAAGCAAGCAGAATAAAGTACAGTGACAGCCTTTGTTCTGTACTGTTCACCAGACTCTGGAGATGACTTACAAGAACAACTTTGTCTGAAGTTTCAGAATGGGTATTAGCAGCTGGACAGAACAGCAAAGAATTGTTCATCAAGTATAGGGCAGACTGTACATGAACACAAATTTATTCCTATTGTTACAGGACTTTCATTACAAAATCAAAATCACAATGTCTACCAGAAAAATCTACAGAGAGCACCAACCTATTAACCCATAAGCACATAGGATGATACACATTCATAATACTTGTGAACCTTAATTCCTAAAGCCTGTAGCAGTTCTCCACCAACTCTCTTTGCACCTCACCATGCTCTTCATTTGCCTTTTTTTTGACTAACAGAAAAAGTCACTAACAAAGTGATGTGTTTCAATGGTGAAGTCTCTTTCCTGAAACTAAAAGATTCTGCTGTACCTAATATAGTTGGGAAGGAGGAGGGGAAAGTGTCATTTTTATATTCTTTTCCCCAGCAAAGTAGCCATCTGTGTGAATAAAAGTCTTGGAAATAAGATCTATAATTGATGTGTATTTAGGTAAGTTGTCATATCACTAGCTTTTCAACACTGCTTTCTCCAATCATTAGTAGTTCTTTTACAAATATTTATTTGGAAGCTCTATAAACCTTTTAGAAACCTTAATAATACACAAGGGGCTAAGCAAGCAAGTCTCTATTTCTCTGTTTTACAAAAATGAAGAGAATGACTCTAAACTGGAGTATCATAAATATTATCAGTCTTATTGTATTTGCTTTCTAGTTTTTGATCCTACAAGGGACGAAGGCTGCCACAGTCACTCTGAAGCCAAAATGGCTAAAAGCGTACTTAAGGATTAAGCATCTGTTCATGGGACTCTATAGACTGATACTTTGAGAAAATAGCCAACTATCATACAGAATATGGTTAAATAAGGAGTAATAATAGTTTTGTTCATTAAATGCTGCATCAAGGCACTCTGGGGTAAAAAATATTTATGAGATATCTAATGAAATATGCCAAGTGTTTCTCCCCTCTCCTTTTTATTTTTGCATTGGATACTGGTCCAAAAGAGATAGAATACAAAAATAAAATAAAAAATATGCATTTAGTTATGGCCTACTTAAAGAAGCCACTCGATCCTTACTCTCTTAAAGTTATGGAATTGATCTGAAACACAATTTACACATGGACACTTAGGCTTGACAGAAAACAGGAACCACTCTAACTCCAGATGTGAAAATACAGAACTCTTGAGGATGTTGCACTTGCTGCAACATGCGCTCCCTCTCCTGCCCACTTCGAGTACCTTAGAACATTCTTAATTCTTCAGTTTATATAACTGAGCAAAATTTCATAATATATATAACAGCTTTCACCAGTTCTTTATGTTCTATATGGCTCTGGCAACCACTTTCAGAGCTCCTAGTCATGCTGAGAAGTATTACTTGAAATAAAATCTCCCTGACCAGATTCTCAGTGTGTAGATTTACAATGACTGAAAAAGAAGTCCAGAGGCACACACACACACACACACAAAAAAAAAAAAAAAAAAAAAAAAAAAGTCACTTCAAAAAATTAAAAAAAGGATGTACAAATACGCTGTTCAGATTTTGCCAGGGTAGCACTATGAATTTCACAGATCTGTTTATTGTAGACAATCCATTCCCAAAGCATTTAACTTTTCTACAATCTCAGAAGCACACAACCTTTATATGTAGAGGAAGTAAACACTACTACGGCTCCAGCCTTAGAGAGAGGAGGCATTATGGAGAAGCAGAGATAGAAGCACCTGACCTTGTCTTAGTTGCTTACATAATACAATAGGAGACTTTTTGTGCCTTTGGCTAGTTCTTCTTCTCCCTTCTTATCCTAACCAGTCTCAAGACCTAAATCTCTTCCTGAAATATTGTGAGACCAGCCAGCACAAATCAAATTCCAGAACAATGATGGAAGCCTTCAAATAAATATATGAAGGTGAGGAAGGATGAGAATCAACGCTACCTGAGTTATTGCTGCATAATTCCCTACTGAGCCAAGTTAAAAATGGCAACCTGTATAAACCACATCCCTAGAGTTCTCTTCCTCCAGCTCACCTGGGACAAGTAATAGGAATACCTCTGAATCCATCAGACATTTGAACCTCAAGGGAAAACCATTCCTGTTTGTCCCACTGTGAATTACTACCCAAATTCTGATAGAAAGATGTGCTCAAAGGCACATCTACCTTTATTGGACCACATTATAAATGAGTTTGGTAATTTTTATGTAGAAAGCGTATGTGAGTGCATTTAAGCAAGTAATTCTCTGTACATTTTGCGCATGCAAAATGGAAGCATCTTTAATTTTTGCAGTTCCACCTAAGTAGGTTAAGTCAGGTCAGTACAAGCAATTAATATAAATGAACAAGAAGTTCATAAAAGCAATTTAATTTGAATTAACAATTCATCTACTCCTATCAACTTGCCTACAGTGAAGAGATTTAATCTATTAACATAATTTTTATTTATGTAACATCCGGATGATAGAAGGTGGATGTATGCAAGCATACATCTATAGAGACAAATTCAGAATCAATGACACAAAGAATTTATAATGCAAATAAACATAGAAAAAAATGTCAGGAAAATTTGAATATTGTTTTTTGAGGTGAAGCCCTGAAGCCCTCAGTTCTGAACTACTACTCTTCTAGGTAATCTAACATGTATTTCATATATTAATATTGCACATGCTATATGTATGAATCATAATATGATATATGTAATATTTATGCTCTTGAATACTTTCCTTAGCCAATCTTCATGAAATACCCTTTTGAAGCTGTATTACAGAAGTGGAAGAATCACATAAAATGTAGTGGAAATTCCAGAAATGTGGACTTGGTCATCTCCATTCAAGCTGATGTGGGACAAGATGGCAGCCAGTATGTTATCAGATATTCATTCACCAATATCTAGCATTTTCTATCTGTTCAGCTGTTACAACATTACTCCAAACCCAGGAATGAAGATCTTAGACCATGGTTACAATTGCTATGGAAACTGGTCCCTTAAAATCTTTGCATTTGGCACATCTGTCTCATTTCGTTGGTAATTTCTGAAGAAGCAGCCTGCTGGCATATAACACGAAATGATAGAAATAAATTAATAGAGAAAGGTAGTGCCCACGAAGAGGACAGGAGGAAGCTGGGATGGAAAAACCTACTTTGACCCTAAAGGCACAGGTATGCAAGTTACAAGGGAAAACAATCACAAAAGGGGGTGCTACAAGTAAAATTGATGCTCCATTCTCCAGTGGGCACTTCCCCAGATAGAGCAGGAGGACTGATCTTGATCTTAAGGAAGGAAATTCTGATTCATGTTTACAAGAAGCAACAAGCAAATATTACAACCATTACTAGAGGATCCTATTGAGGTTTAATCCACCAAGGGCAGCCAGGTCCTTGAGCAAAAGCAATCCCACTGATGGGTTTGCCTTTGCCTGAGGCAGGACTAACCCAGACTGTTTTCCCTAGTATATTCTTCATCTACGCTACAGACACTTCATCCCCTTCTTCAGTACATAACAGTTTTGATTGGCAGGGCCAGCTCGATTGGCAGATCTTCTGGTGTTGATTAACCAGGTGGCTTTGGCTAAATGTGTATCCCGATGTTTGAATGTCCCTGCACCCACTGCTCCCTACCAGAACAGGTATGGTGATTAAGGCAAAATCTGAAACCAGAAAACTCCATGAAATTTTGCTGAACATAAATGGAAACATTTTTTTTCTAGGCAACTTCAGTGAATAACAAAAGTCTGGGTCAGACCATTCGTGTGACTGGGAATGTCAGAAGAGGACAAGGGTTTAGATTTCTGGTATGTTTTGTTTCTTTTTGGGTTACTACAAGAGACTGAGGTAATCAGTGAAATTAGGCAGGAAAGTCTGAAACAGAAAACAGTCCTCCATACCAGTTTACAACAGCAGGCACTGTTCATACTGCATCTGCCCCAAAAAGAGTAGTAACAATACCAACAGTTATTATTGCACTTTACAGTTTTGTAGTACTTTGCAAATATTAATTAACTAGTCTCAAAATTCCTCTTTCAGACAGGTAATTACTTTTATTTTATTAAAAAGCCCTGTAACATGGAGAGGTTAAGTGACTCACTGTGAAGTAGTGAGGGTACTGGGATTCAGTCTTGGTTCACTGTTTCATGCTCAGGCAAATATTTCTCTGCTATGATCTCCACGAAGTCCCTCTTTGTGGTCATCTCCTTTTTTTCATTGAGCTCTTCCTCTCTAGGTAACAGATGCCTAATAATTTTAAAAAGACATAAAAGACTAGATTTAGCACCAAAAGCAACAGTATAACTTCATCCGGTAACTGAGACGCACGAAGCTGGATCACTTTACAGTTTAAGTCGTATCGCTGAAGTATTTACCAGCAGTGGCTAAAGCCATAACCTCAAACAGTTTATATTAATAGTAACTACTCTAGCATCACATCGGGCTATGGAGACACATGGAAGTCTGTTATGTTACATTACAACTGGTCTGGATGAAGCTTACTGAAACTAAGGTATTTTCTGTAACATTTTGGGATGAAAAATAGTTATTAATACTAATAGTTAATACTAATAGTAACTACTCTAGCATCACATCAGAGGATATGGAGACACATGGAAGTCTGTTATGTTACATTACAACTGGTCTGGATGAAGCTTACTGAAACTAAGGTATTTTCTGTAACATTTTGGGATGAAAAATAGCTATTTTCTGACAAGATTTTGTTTCACAGGAAAATTTACAACCAGAATCTTTAGGTAAACCATTGGAAACACCCATTATCATCTGAGTTAACTCAATGTTCCTGCACGTTGCTGCATAAACTTGCAAAGATTTTGTTTGGTTTAGATAAGCATCCATAAATCCCACATTACTTTCCAAAGAATTTCAAGTCTCAATTACAGTTTAGAGAAGATGTTCCCTTTGCATAGCAGCCAGGAAAGACTGCATATACCCTGTATTTAGTGCTTTTACATTGGAAATACTATATTCTGTCTTTAGTGATCAAATTCAGAAATAATTTGGGGGGAAAAGATGCAACTCTTTGGAGCTGAAATGGTGCGGTTTTCCCTTTCCAGCCTAGAAAACCAGTATTCACACAAGTCTTTTACATGGCAGCAGTTAGGAGTGCTTTGGTAGAAAACACAGAAACCTTCATCTCCCAATTGCTACAGTTTCCTGTATTGTGTTGAAGGATACACAGCCTATTTTAACCTATGAACTCAAGCAAATTATCCTCCCTGTAAGTGATTAATTTGCACCATAATTTTATTACCTCCAGTACATGAAGTGCCTAGATAGGTGACCTGCTAGATTCTGGATTGATGTCACCTGATGTAGCTAGACACAGACAAATCATGCAGTATAGCAGTAAGCAGAAACTGCACTTTAAGTGAGTGAATTAATATTTATTTCAATACTGTGTTCTGGAGCTGTATGACGATCAGGCATTGATTGAGATGAGAAACCCAGCTGATTTATGGACTGAGGTTAGGCTTCATTACAAATATAGTATTGTAACTCTTTCTGAAGCTGTTCAAGCAAATGAAACACATGCCTTCATACCCAGTACCCACGAATAAAATTTTGTTCTAACATAAAATAGGCAGTGTTGCTCAGGATGGGGTCAAAATTAAACTATTTTTTGGGTTGGTTTATATTTATTTTCACAATTAGAAATCAGGAATCAAAATGTCTATTTAGAAGTCACCATTACAAATCAAGCCATGTTTTTATTTTTCCTTGATTATTCTCCCTCTCCCATTTGCCTCCAAGTAAAAACTATCCTACCCCCATCTACCTTCCAGTAAAAGAAAATTTTCTTTCCCTCACACATATACCTACTACTACCGCTTCCTATCTTTTTATGTGAGATAAGCTAAATCTTATCATTAGTTTCTTTGACAACATCTGTCTATCTGGACCTTCCATCTTCTGTGGAAAAGTTCTCCATATTCTGCAGGGACAAGCAAGCTACTTCCTTAGTCTCCTCATTTGTGAAGACACAGACTCTGGGCTCAGCACCTTGCTGCTGGATGACATTCTCTTCCCTTTAATTTTGTGCCAAAAGACAGGACAGAATTCACTGTAGTACTGCAGGGGAAAAAATACGGTAAGAAGTGTGTTAGGAAATTCATTCAATAAATTGTCATGTTTCAGCAACATTTGTCTTCCTGAGGGCTTACAGAATTGTCCATTCCATTGGCACTTAAATGTCGTGTTACCCATCATAATATCCTTGTTATCCTCCGAGTGCTTCCTTTTCTTCATCTCAGTGGTTCTGAGGCAAGTAAGGTCTATATATGACCCCTGCATTACGGTTTTAGCTCTTCCCTCAAACTGAACATTAACTTTCCTGATCACAATTAAGTTTTCTTTCCCCATTTTCTTTTTGGATTGCAACAACTGTGTCTATAAAAATCTATCCACAAATGCAACTCTCTCAAGGATAAATTCATTCCAACTGGGGGGTTCTGAAATCATCCTGCCAATATTCAGAGGTAAAATCAACCATAACATTTTTGCTGTTATTCTCATAGAGTCAGCATCCGAGCTTGCCAACAAATAATCCACATAAAATTAAGCATCCCTCCACATGCCTCTGTATCTCTTTGAAAACTCTTTAGTAGAGGACATGCATCCATTCATATAAATATGATAATACATCACCAAGCCAGGCACTGAGGCAATATGCAGCTCTTTGCCAGGAGGGAAATACAGATCTGTGAAAGAGTTGTGCATTTGTCTCCAAATGCAGAGAATACGCAGGCACACAGTTTTGAGAATAACCTTCTTTTACAGAATTCAGTGACTGGATGCACCAGCTGGGGAATGCCTGAACTGAAAAGATTTACCCAGCAAAAATTGAAAAATAAAAGAAACAGAAAAAACTCTGAAACAACCCTACAGTCAAGCCAAAAATGGAACAATTATTTGATAAAAATGAAGAGTTTGAGGCAGTACCAAAGACAGAAAAGAGTTCCCTGCAACAATTTAATAAACCTAACATTATTTCTGCTATTTAATAGCCTAACATCTTTTGGGGGAATATAAATTATTCAGTGTTCAAATGCCTTGTAATTTGATTTAAATGATGAATGGAAAAAATACTTTAATTGTTAAATATATTTTGTATGCATCACACAGAAACATCAACCAACTTGCTGAAACAGGCTCTCAGGAGAACTGTATGGCTCAGAAGTTTGCTAATGGGATGTGGCATCCTTCATCATTAAGATCATGTGTTGAATCCAGAACGTGTTGGAAGCAACTGGTAATGGTTTCTCAATATGGCTAGAAATTCAAAACAGAGTTACTAGTTCCCTTCATCCTATCTCTCCCCCTCCTCTCTCCCCTCCACCCCAGTCTTTTGTTCAGGAATATCTGTAACTCCTGGTGCAGGAGGATGGAACCTTTTCAGCCCTTCTTGACATTTTCTTCAAGGCTGACCATACTACTGGATTCCTTACTTCATCCTTTGGCCATGCTGCTAGTCTCACACCTGTCTTCCATGTGCTCACACCATTACGGTATGCATATGTCATTCCTTGATCAACAGGATGTCCACCCAGCTTAGCAGGTGATACCTGAGTGGCATCAGCAAATGTGCCCAGCTGCCCAGACATGGCATTAGTGATCACTGCTTTTCAGGGACTTTTCTTTCCTGCTTCTAAACACATTCCCACAGTCCAACGAACTGCAGTTGATTACCTCCTTTTTTTCCAGTCCCTCCACAGGAGTATCATTGGCAGGATGAACTGGATTGACCATTGCTCTGCAGATACCTCCATCAGCTGATCCCAAAGTTGTCCTCCTTTGCACAGGGCAGTGTTTACAAGTGACACTGGTCCACCTATCCCTCAGCACTGCTCTCATCCTTTGAGCCATTCACTGTATTCCAACTGTTCCACTTTGCCAGCATGGCTGTAGCTACTCATTTAGTTTCTTTTTAAGTGGTCACACTCTGAGGACTGGCACTCATGTTTCTGAAGGTCTGCTTGATCACTGTAACTGGGGAAGCCAGAAAGGTCTCCTTCTTCAGTCTACCAAAGTCCCTCCTCAGGGACAGCACACAGCACCTCCCTCCATGGGTGCGCCTCCAGCCACATCCTCAACAACACCCCCTTCATGTGCTTCTTCCCTTTGATTTCTCCAGACAAGCCCCTTCACTTTGTTTCCTCACATTTCCTTTTCCTATGCCTCCTCACACATTTTTCTGCCTCAGTGCTGGCAGCCACCCCTTCCTGAACTGACCCGGGCAGAGGCACCACATCAGCGCCTCTGAGGGTCTGAAGCTGTGGCAGGCTGGCGGTTACAGAGCTGGTTGGGGCCACACAGGGTGGGCCACAGCCTTCTCCCACACAGGGTGGCGACCCGCTGCCCAAACAGAGCCCTGCTCTTTTGATAAAGATACGTTACATTTGCATCTATCTCAGGAAACCCTGATAGGTGCTGAATGATAGTGTCACTTACTTTAACAATCCAGGACTAGAAAGTCCACTTTTGGCTATGATCCTTTCCTTTTATGCACCACACTAATTCTTAATATTTTTCTATATAAAACTGTATGCAGAAAATTTTTGCTCTTGCTTTTCTCTGTAAAATACATACCTGCCTAATCATGAAGGCCTTATTGTAGTTTCTATTTAAAATACCTAAGATACTGTAAGGTAATCTGATAAAATTTGGTTTAATTAAAGCTGCAATCACTAAAAATTGAGAGCCCCTTGTCATTGCAAAAGCAGAGAAGAAGATACAGGCAGTCAAATTTATAGTATTAAACCGCATCACAGTAAACTTTGTTTACATGCAACAAACTGGTTTCCTAGAAATAACAATTTTCATTGATTTCATTGATTGCTGAGCCAATAACCAGGAGCCTTCATGGGAACTCCTCATCTTGCCACCAATCTGAACTCTGCAACTTTGAGAAATTGAAGTTTACATTTGTAGCTTTGCCTGCTGCATCTAATTCCTTTGCAGGAACAATTATCTGTAACTACCTGTGAAGTTCTTAGTGCTACAGATCTTCAATCTCTCTTGGGTTTTTGAGGTACTACTGCAATACAAATAATAGTGGTTGCTTTGGGTTTAAGTTTCTTTGGTTTTGTTTTTGCTTGGGGTCATTTTGTTTGTTTGTTGGGTTTTGGGGTTTTTTTTTGGGGGGGGGGGTTGTGGTGGTGGTTTTTTGGGTTTTTTTTTCAGTACCTGTGATCACTGCTTAGTTTTACCTTTTTTGATCCCTCCACTCCCTTTAAATCTCTACTCTGAATGACCGCAAAAATCATCATAAAAGCAAAATGTTCATATAAAAATGTGTAGATAAAGTAATGTCCTTGAAATGAAAGTACAACACACAAAAAAAGGGGCATGGCCAGGGCAATAGTTTATATTAATTGATAAAGCTGAAAAAAATGTACTGTATCTCAAACACATGGACACAAGTCAATTGACCAAATAAAAGTTGTATTTTACCCAGAGAGCTTACCCCTTTTCTGTCTTAGGTCATCACTGTAGTAGAGATGGCATTGTCTGCTCCCAACATGTCAAGAGTCTACCTACCTCTGTTGTACACATCAATGGAAAACTCTCAAAAACCGAACATCTCCATTTATATAAACGAAGGAATTTCGTATTGCATGAGACTTTACAAAGATATATTAATATGCTTAAAACTCTCCGGCTTCCTTATTATGACGCTCTTTAGAAATGCAGAAACAAATGGCTATTCAAGGGAAGACACATGGCTTGCCTGAGGCAAACTGATTAAATGTCCAAAATCTAAGACTTTTAGTTAAAGAATTGCTAAAATAGATGAGAAGGAGAGAGATGGAATAGTTTAAAGATAAGATTTTACAGAATTAGAAATATCACTGTTAGAAAATATGCTGAGAGAAGCTTAGCAGAGTTCCTTCAGTGTTTGTCACTGAGATCCACAGAGATCTCTTGCAGGCTTTGCAGCTTTCAGATACACATGTCTGAGATCACCACAGGCTTGCAAAGTGAATCAGACCATGCCTTCTCTCAAACCCTGTATCTGTTCACTACAAAGAGACATTTAAACAACCAGCATCACTTCAAAAAAGCTGCACCAGCAATTGAAATAGAAGCCATGAGTTCTTTTGGATGATGAACACAGTGAATGCATTTATTTCCTGTAAAGAATTATGAGGTTTTCTTCACAGGAAATGCAACAGAGTTAAAAAAAAGACCTAATACTCTCTGCTAACAGTAAGGTTGACATAAGGTATATGTCTATTAAACTCAACAGATATCTAATAACGAATAGAAGAAACCAAAGATGAAGCAAAATTTTCAGAGAAATACACTGAAAGGTTTACAAATATTATTAAAGCAATTTAATGTGAAATTCATATTAAATATTTTTAACATATTTTAGAATAATTTTGTAATTTGGAATACAAAAGCTAAATTTACCATCACAAATGCCTTGATGATAAATGTGCTAACACAGTTTCTAATGAGAAGAAAAGGCAATCTCTCTTTTCTTAATTACTGCACCACAAAATCATTCTGAAACACACTTTGATGCTTTAAATTTCCAGTGAGGAGTACACTTTTGAAAAATTACTACAATGGCCACAGAATACCTTATTTTCATACAGATACCATATTCAGCATCGAACAAATTTACTGTCTGTATTTCCACGGAACTACAACTCTGTGAGTTTCTCACAGGATTCATTTCTGTTAGAATTTCAAAGACAGATCCAGACAATGTAGACCACAGGGGCAGAACCTGTACAGTGTTACTACTACATTATCATCAGGAGTTTTATTCTAAATTGGCAAATATAATTTCAGAGACATAGTTGCTTTTTATTGTCACTTGTTTTCAATTTCAAAGGTATAACTTCAAAGAAAGCAAAACTGACCTCTAGAGTATGTATGTGCACTGGAAACCATCAAGTAGTGTGTTTTATTTATGTAAACCGGGCAGAAAGAAAAGATTAAAAAACTAGATGAAACAGCAGTAAGCAAACAGGAATATTTTGAATAAAGTAAGACTAAACCATAACAAAGTTTATTAATCATTTGCAAACTGCTTAAAGAGAAAGGAGATTAATTTTACTGCACAGATTTGCACAAGAAGGCTGTGGGGTGAACGTTGGGTTTTAGGGAATAAAAGTGAGTTTTAGAAAATTTTCTAAGGCTTCAAACCCGATTTCCTTGTGCTGCCTTACACCTGCAGCCTGAAAAAGCACTACACATTTGGCTCCATTTAGTTACCTTGGCTGCAGTGGTTTCCAAATGATTAATATCACCTTTGTACAGATACAAATAAATACATAAGTTGCACTGCACTGAAGATTGAGAACCCTGAAATGTAATTAGCTACTTGCATGCTTTTTACCAGCAAATATTAAACTACACAGCAAAAAGAAATAAAGGACAAAATAGAACCATGCAACATCATTACTCAATAAAAATTATGTGTTTATAACCTCATTACTCACATTTTATAGTTGTGGATGCTGAAACACAGAGAAGTAGCTGTGCAAGGTCATGCTGGCAGAGTGTTCTGTTCACTGTTTCATGAATTGCTTTCCTTTCTTTTTTCTTGAACATATATAGATCACCACAGTAAATTTACAAAAAGGCCTTGTCTGACACACAGATAAGTATGGACTTAAGCTGCATCTCCTGAGCTTCATTTACAACAATACAATTTGTTGGTTTCAATAAACTGTATGTGGAAATAATATCAATGTTAATAGAAACATGTAGAAATCTTTATGGTAATGTTCTGGTCTCTCTGAACTCAGTGATAAAATTTCCATTGCAAATAAATTTCCCTCACAATATTGGATTTGAACCTTTAAATTTTATAAATTGTCTCATCTGAAAGTGAACTGCTGCCAACTAAATAATTCCAGTCACTCCAGTGAAGTCTGGATCCACTTCTGAATCAAGAGAGTGGACAAGTCATAACAACACATCTTTTTAGCTAAGTCTGCAGGAAGACTCATTTGTTAATGATTATTTTCTTTTTCAGTATGCCTCTGGAACAACTGATTCCATTGAAGAAAGAAAGTCAAAAGGTGAATGAGTGTTTACTCCACTAAATCACAATTAAAAGGATACTCTTCTATAGAAAAAAGATGGTGTCGTTTGTGTTCTTTTCTCCCTCCAGAACTTTCTCATAAATCCTAATTTTGTGCAAGTAATACCAGGCTATTTTAGACTGAAATGATACCAATATATTTGACCGAAGTTGATTACATGATGCCCCTGTCAAAGCTCTAGGATTTCTATGGTGTAAAATGTATACAGCTGTGGCTGTTTATCTTTTCACTGTTTTACAAATGCATGTGCCATTGTGCCTGAATACAGTTTTAATCGAAGAAGAATTTACATGAGCCATGCCTGGGTTTGAACAGATTCAGGCTATGCTCCAAAGCAGAATAAATCTACCACACACTCATGACTGATCGGAGGGAGAGTAGGAAAGAAAACTGTTAAAATTTATCTTAATCCAGCTTTGAGAGAAACTTGGCAAGTAAAAAGACTTAAACTGTCTAAGAGATAATGAACTCTACTCAAAATATTTTTTTTTTAAACATGCAAACAGAATTTCTGGGTCTTGTCTCAGATCAATTCAACTAGAACTGACTCCAGTGAAGACCATGACATGTCACCAAATTTTTTGTTGTTGTCAGAAATCCATTAGAACAGGTCTTTAATTCTCTTCAGTTCAGTATTACTGTGAAAATAAGATCTAGATTTGGCTTTCTTAGTGAGACCAATTCTTATTCCTAAAACTGTAAAGAATTACGCCTCGCATGCAGTATTTTCCATGAGAATCAGGCCAAGAATCAGGTCAATGAAAACATCAGAGGCAGTGAATGCTGAAGTTCATATCTTAAAAAAAAAGATAAAATAAAAAAAATCAGAAAATCCATAAGCTGTACCCACAAATAAAATTTTGTTCCTATTATGAATCAGATTATGAACCAGTGGGGAAGTCATGTCACCTCTTGTGACACCTGAATACCATAAACCAAAGTCTCACATTTGGCATGTGAGATGCTTATTGCTAGAAATGTCTGAGAATCCATTCAATTGGGCTGCAGGAAGCACAGTCTAGACCACTAAGATCAACAATAGTAAACCATAGTGTTCACACTGCTTTTCTGCTGGACAAAACACACTATGGTATGGCAAAAATGCCATTGTTCCTCACAGGTATTATTTGGATTTAGTCAGCAATTCCAGAGCAAAGACAGCAATTAAGCAGTGTTTAATGACACTGGCAAATGTTTAGAGTCCTACTTAGCGATATAATTTGTGGGACTGACAAACAAAAGGCAATGTCTGCTGACACAACAAACTACAGCCAAATTCCAGTCAAAGGTTAAGACCAGAAAGACTTGCATTCAGAGTGAAGAACTGCAAAACATCTAAAGGAACACAGCAAATCTGAGCTGATTTTCAAACTGCTTAAACTAATAGACTATTCTCACAATAAAAAATGTGGCATTTCCAACAAATCACCTGGAAATTACTTCAAGTCATGCTGACTTAGCTTAGATTTAATTAACCTTTTCTCAACCTACAAACTCTGTTTTGTCTTTGGCTACATTTGTGTTCATTTTCTTATGTGTTGTGCACAGGTGAGGCCAGAGAGGCAACAAGCGACTTCAGGTATCCCTGACAGCTTTCAAACATAGGTTAGTTTTGGGGAGAACCTATCCTTCCTTCTAAACTTTCCCATCTTCAAATAAATATGATCTACCTGCATAGACCCTTCCAACAACATGAAATATTAGAAACACAGCAGGAAGGTAAAAAAATAAAAATAAAAAAAAAAATAGAACACAAGGAAAACAATCCCACACAAATCAGCTTGGAAACCTGCAAGCTGCCACAACAGTATATATAAATATTTCTGTTTAGCATGCTCCACAGCTCAGCCATAATTTAACAAAGCTATGCTCTTTAAAAGGTGTTTAGTCACCTAAGTTAGTATTTCTAAACCTTTAATTATTTTGCTGAACTCCCTGTCTATTTATGGTTTTGTCTGGTGTTAAAATGACTAGAAATGAATGCAGCTTCTAGCATGTGGTCATGAGATTCCTTTTTAAAAAGCTAAATACCTACCTGATCTTTCATATCCTGCAGATGTTAATGGAGCTCAGAATAGTATCAGTAATTTCTGCTGCCAAATGGCACTGCAAACCTTGCGTTTCTGTGAAAATAAGTCTGATTTCTAATTTTGCTGACTTTAATCACCTTTGGCAATATCTTATCATGCAAATAGATCAACTCAGAGCCAGGTGCTTGGTTGTAGAGCAAGGTCCTTTACAACATAAGTGACAGAGAATCCAAAACTTTCTTGTGCTGTCCCCATATTATATCTTTGTCCTTGCAACATCTGAGGTTATTCAGTGAGTGGAAGAATACAGCACCATAAACTGAGAAGGCAATGTCAGCTGTCAGTGCAAATATCTTGGATTTCTTTCTTTGCTTGCATGTATTGGGAATACTGAATTATATTTCAGTTTTATTGGCAGCTGTTTTATTTTGTATTAACAATGACCTAGATTGCCAGTTTACAATCTGCCTGCAAAGCAGTTGAAACAGAGCTGAACACTCCCAGAAGATGACCTCGGGAATCATCTGGCAGGGACAAATAGTACAGCACCATAAGCACATGCCTCTTCTAATACTTCCAGTTCCTGCAGAACTAGGGTACAAAATATTACTATAATGTGCCTAAATTTAGGATTTAAAAATCCTTAATTAGTCCAGGAAATAATGCTCATGCAGGCATATAACAGGGAGCTTTGACTTATTTTGAGAAACATAACACACCCAGCACTAACACAGGTTAGGAATTCAACAGCAATCTATTTGCTTTCCTTCCAAGATTTTGGAAGCACAGGAATAGCTGCAAAGACCAATACATGTTTATATTTTAAAGATACTAGGAAGGAACCTCCAGTTTGAAAAAGTTATATCAAACACTGAATTTCCTAGGGTTTTTCACTTTTTAATGCTGACATTTTTCAAATCTTAAAGACAATTTTGATGGATTAAATGCTTCCTTCAGAACAGTTGCTTGGGATTTTTTAAATACAACTCTACTACCCAAATCTTTCTCTCTCCAGTGCTCACTTGCAAAAGAAACTAAGCAAAACTACTCTGTAACATGCTATACTACAGAGTATCACTACCACCATCTCTGGCTCTGAGCCAGGAATTCATAGCAACACCTTACATAAGCATTATTTTCATTAACAGATTGATAAAGACAATGTCAAGTCCAAGAACAACCCTGCCAATAAAACTGCAGCATCATCCTATTATTAGCACCACGATCAGTCAAAAGCTGAAAGATTTTTAAAGGAATTTTGGGATCAGTATTGTATCAGCAACATACTAATGATGGCAATTCATAGTCATGTCAATCACACATTTAAGTTTTTTGTCTCAAGGTAAAGTATTTGCTCTTACTCTTTCATCCTTGTCTGTTACACTGCCATCCACCCTAACCTCAAAGCTATTAAAAAAAATATAAATCTTCTTTTCAAGTTCACTACAAAGAAAATGTTTCCCTTCTCCTGTTGTCCAAGTCTCTCCGTATGAATGAAATTCAGATTCATATAGAAAGTAAGAATATACTATGGACACCACTCTAATCCTTTTTTTAACAGTATTTTAATGGCAATGTAAAAAGCCCTGCTAAAACAACATTGTGTTATTTGACATGGTCATTCAGAGATGAAACTTTTGTACCTGAATTTCTTTGGAGGGAGATGCTTCCACAGGGAACACTGGTCAAATTCTGTCCTGGTTATGTTCAACTCCTAGTTATTTCAGTGGTGCTGTGTGAGATCCTGTAGTCATTCACATACAAAAAGGGATCACTTAACCAGCTACTTAACCCTTTGTAAGAAGATAGATGGTACGCAGGCACCTCTTGCACTCCCTCAGCATAAGAAACAAGCTGTGCAAATCTTTTATTCTCAGTTTGTAAGGAAGGAACACAAGATAGCAAAGCCACAGATACAACGAGAAAAGGATCAGAAAGGTGATAAGACCTCAGAAGTGATTGAAGGAAGACCAGGGAATGTCAAGAGGATTCACAGATGTATTTAAACTTAATTTATCAAGCTATCCACATGCACGAGCATTTCATCCAAGGGCTGAGCATTTTGAAGAGTGTCATTTCATTTTTAAATATAGTGACTGACTTTACTATATGTATACTATAAGTATTGAAGTTACGCATTTCTGTGATACAAATGATGGGGGTTTTTTCTGGAATGAAGGAAAAATTTTCTGATGGAAGAGAAGTTATGGAGGTGTGTAAGTCTGTATGAGGTACAAGGAATGACATGGGCTGTCCACCTTTTCCCATATAACTCCAACTAGGAACTGGTGTTTGGGATGAAGTTCTTATAATCTCTGTCCATTGAATGAACAAGATACTTGATTTTCCCAGTACATGTGCCTTGTTTGTTTAATTGATTACCTTCTCTAGAAGGTAAATGTGTACTACTCTTGGAAGTGGTTCCTAGGAAAATCCAACACTTACTACGGAGTTTCCACTGAAGTTAGTGAGTTCAGTACAGGAACAGAATGAGCCTTTGTGGGACCAGTCTGATGCTCCAGATCAGGTATTGCCTTTGTGCAAGGAATAAATAAATGCATCTAAAAACCACCATGAGAACTCTGATCAAAATCTTCCTCTTGTATAAAGAAAAGTACTGATAAAAAAATATGCTGCATGTATATATGGGTAACCTTGCAAATGAAACACTGATTTTTTTTTTAATTCAAATTAATAACAACTTAGACTAGGAGTGTATATACTCATAAGGACTTGCAATTTTTTTTTCCATTAACACTTAAAATTTTGCACTTCGTTATACCATAATTATGAATGGTTACAAACTGAATTAGAAGTAAAAAGACCAACACACAAGAATTCAGTAAGACAAAAGCTATATAAGAAACTAATGGCCTCTACTTTCTTTCTACACTGGGTGGAGGGGGGTGTGCGGGGAAAGGGTGTGGAAGTGCCTTAATACTCATCAAGAACCCTGGAGTAAAGCCTAACTTAATACCTGATAACAAGTGCTCTCTGCAGGGCCTTTGCTTAGGAAACGATTCAAGAGCATCTAAGTGATACGAGAGTCAATACACATCATATGAGCTTGAATGACCAAATCATGAAATTGGGAGTTTATCTAAACCCATCACTCCTGCACCTTCTACTGTACTTACATCCTTCCTGATATAAATTCATTTTACCTGCTCTTCAACACTTCCACAAACAGGTATTTGATAAAATCAATCTCTTTCATAAAAGGATGGAAATGAGATGCAGAAAAGACCTAAATGGAGCCAAGTATCACCTGGATATCGGATGGGAGTGCAAAAGGAAAGAACCATCAGAACAGGTGTGAGTGGAGCCACTTTAGAAGACTTCCTTCAGATTTGACTTGCAGTAAAAGTCAGGCAAAACAAGCTTTCAGTATGTCTCCATTTCCTGTGTCCTCTCCACTTCTGAATAGAATGAATGCTTCCTCTATATCAGTATAGGTTTCTCCCCACAATGTTACAGTACAAATAAAAGTCAGGGCAAAGAAAGGTTAATGCTACCACACAGGAGAAAAGACAGCATTAGTAGATATATTGGTTTTAGTTAATGAGCCAGCAATAAACAAATGTCCATTGCCTGTGAGCTCAATATACAAGCATTTAATGAATTCTTATTTTCAGACACATATAGTCATGACCACAATCATTAATCCAAGAACTGTGTTTCATTATCAGGTCAACAGTCTACATAATATGGGTCACTCATTCTGGTTTTGATTAAGTTGGCTTAACCCTGTCCAGTGATTCCAGGCTATTTGGTTAAGAGAGATATCAGAATGCTTTGCATGACATTCCAATTCTGTCAAGATCAAAAACCACCTTGTAATATTTACCTCCCAATGGAGACAGCTGTTCGCAAAAGGAAAAAAAGTGACATTTCTGATAATATACATGGTCTTCTCTGGTGCACAGAAAATCATTAAAGAACCAGCACTTCTGCTTTAATACCTTGTAGGGATGGCCACATGGAGACTTAGCGACTGCACAGTGTAGAAGCCAATCCCCAGATGTGCTATTTGGGGATCTGATGGAAATGAACATATATTGGAAACTGGTAAGACAGGAAAAAAAGCTCTGTACCACAAAACCGGTATTGACACTAAAACCAAGAGATAATACCTCCTATGTTCTTTGTAAATCACCATACACATTTGCACAGTGTCACAGTAGTTCTGCAGCCTGCAAATATGATTAAGGCTAAAACTAATCAAAATTAAATTTTAAAAATTATATGATGGAACAGAATACCAAATACATTTTTTAAAAAAATAATATAAATTAGTACTTTTCATTATCCCTGTCTGTATCTGTATCTCTACTGACACAGTGAAAGTAACATGCCCTACTGCTCTTCTTGGAGAAAAATATTACTGTAATCCAGAAGTGATGCATATAAGAAGAGAATCAAATCAAAGGGTCTTTCTTTGACAATTCCCTTCTTTACATTTTGACACTAAATTTATGCCTTCACAAAGTTCAGTTCATCACACGACACGGACTCAGTTTTCCAAGTATCTGTAGGTCCCACTAGAATTTGCTTTTCCTGCCAGGCTGAGCAAGTACATATTCAGAAAACTGATCTTGGGACATTTCTATTTGCATCATATAAATCTGTCTGGTTTTATTTACAATGGCAGTAAAAACTGGGATCAGCACAGAGCATACGCTAGCTCCCATTGTTCCAAGTTTTTCATAAGGATTCACACACACAGACTCGTGATCACCTCTCATAACTACAACAACTAACAAGCCTTAGATCTGCATTTTGAGTGCTTCCTCTAGCAGTCGTGGATGAGACAGAAGCATACCCAGTTTCTTTCTGCTACACCTGAACCATGATGTTCAGCTACCTAATAAATGCTTCTTTGGTGGATCAGGATTTGCCTGATCGTTCTTGTTTCAAAGGCGGAATGGGGTGGTGGGGGGAAATCTTCTTTCCTGGTGAATCAAGTCTGTACCCAAGACGGGGAGGCAAAAGCTCCCATAACTATTTAATGACTTCACCTAATGAATGGCACAGTCACTAGTGAAAGCTCCAGAAGCTAATCAGACCTAGTTAGGATATTAATTCAATATTAGGATACTACTATTAGGATATTAATTCAAGCTTATTTTTGCTGTATTTCTCTCTGGCACAAAAAAACAGACAAGACTGATACTCACTTGGTCATTGTCTCACCTAACATCTCTCCCTCTAAGAGTAGCCTACCACTTTCTGAAGAGAGTTAATCTTGTCAGATAGAGTTGCTAAGCAAAGATATCCCATACCTGTGAGACTTTCCAATCTCCTGAAGAAATGGTGGATTTGAATGCCTGCAAGAAAGCAAGAAATGCCCTTCTGCCCCCTGCATGCTGCCTCACTATTCTGGCCATGACTGCAACCCTACCTAGCTACATTATTTTTTTTTTCCTCATCTATTGTAGTCTTGTCTGGGAAATCCTAACAGACCAAGGCAAGTTTGTGGATATGTGAATATCTGGCCTGTGAATCCAGGTGCAACTGCATGACCTTAGTTTCTACTTTTTTCTACAGTACGAAGACCAAGGAGCGTGGCAGGCCCAGAAACCAAATTTTCAGCACCTAGGGGACTCTATGGGTGAAATCTGATGTATGTAAGAATTTCATGCATGATCAAATTAGGCAATTTGACACAGGTCAAGGACAAGGGTGTCAATACCTTCAGTTTAAGTGCCCAAGGACACAGTTGGGATTTATGAATCAATGTCCTTGTAGGGATACAACCATAAAAAATCCAAGCTAACTTAAGACAACCAAAAGGTGTCAGCCTCTGAGTCCAAATTATCTGTTATAGATTTTGATGACAGAACTGGGTAATTTCTATCAATAGGCAGAGATGGAAAAGAGGCAACAGGAGTAGGCAAGGCAGCACTAGACAAAGCATAGCTTATTAACTTCTAAAATATCCCTTTTTGGTTCTATTAGATTTTGAACTTGGAAGATTTGTTCTAAATATTTGTAATCTTATATTTACATTTTTCAATAGCTATATTGCATAAGAATGATAAAAATATAGATTGCGCAATTTTATGCTTAATGAAAAGTCAGACACTGAAGAGCTACATTATAAACTATGGATTTAAATAAAAACAGAATACATCACTGTTTGGAGATTTCAGAGTCAAAGTTTTTAATGTCCACCTATCTGCAAACGCTCAGCTGCAAAAATCTGTCTCTTTTACCTTTGACACAGAAAATTACCATGGTCAGGCACAGCTTCAAGAAACTAACATTAAAGTGGGTGACAAAGCCACCAACAGATCATTTCTACACAAAAATGACTACGCCTGCACATAGAGTACTCAATTACTTGTGCAAATTCACTGAGCAAATACAGCTATGGTATATGCATATACAAATGGCATTTTCAAATTCAAAGATCTGCACCTGTGAAGTGATTTTTTTAGAGGTCAGCTGAAAATACTGGCTGTCTTGCCTAAGGAGCTCAGACTTTTCAACTCATATCACATATTTCCACAATTATTCACCAGACTTGTCCTTGTTTTCCAAATAATTTCTTTGAATTAGCCTAGCAAGATTACAAGGCAAAATATCATTAACAGATAACAGAATGTACTAAAAGGAAATCAATACAAATTAAAAACAAGGAAGAGAAATAGGAAAATCTTTCTAGGGTTATATTTACTCTTGTCCTATACTGTTATGATAAAAGACATCACTAAGATCAACCCACACAGGAAAGATGAAAGAAAATAAAGTGGTATTTCCTGCTTCAAACACTTCAAAATGTGGAATTCATCCAGTAAATTATTAGAAGTTGCATTTTTCACTGGAACTGCATTTAGTTTTCACAGTGCACATGCAGTTTAGAAACATTTCTATGTATATACTGTACATAGAAAATCTCTTTATCAAGTACTTGGTAGGATGTGCTAAGGCCAAGGTGTTTGCAGGGTACCAACTGCAAGAGAGGTTTGGCAATTTGCAGTTGCTTGTTATGATACAAGAACATCTAAACTGAATTTTGCCTTCAAGACTATATGCTGCTTCTTTAATATGTCCTTGAAAATATCACAGTCTAAGTGAACAGAATGGCTACTCAAAAATTGGGAAAGCTGACAGTCTGTACAGGATCATGATTTCTTACTCCTTTGGTTGAGCATCTAAGCCCCATAAACAGACCCAGCTTCCTCAGTGGCTGTGTTACAGTGACAGATGCCATTTCTACAGCAGTCAGAGATGCAAAACCAAACATAAAGCACTATATTACCAAGCATACCAGAGAAAGGAACTGGAGGATGAAAGCATGAATCCAAAACCAGAAGCCTGAAGAAGAATCAGGTTCCATAAAGGAAGAGGTAGCTCAGAGGCTGTTATTCTGCATGGCCTCAAGTTGACGTCAGAATAGGGACATTCATAATCACTGCCCTGCAGCTCATTTCTTGGGCAATCTGGGAGGCAGTGTGACTTATTCTTACAGTCCAGTGTTCGAGAATTCTAATAGATGAAAAAAGAATCGATGTCAGGTAGCAGCAAAGACACATTCTTATTTTTGCAAACTTCTTTCCAGTATCATAATAAAGATTTTTTACCTTGCTAGACCAAACTTAGCAAGTTTCATCCTAAAAATGTTAAGATGACTGCTTTAGCATAGATATATGGAGAAATAAATCCACTAAAATGCAGGTCCTCAGTGTAGTTATAATTGGCCATGAGTTTGGATAGCTTGGGGCAGGATTGTACCTTCTCACTTCTAGGATCAGTGTAAGAACAGCTATCATTAGCACTGCCTTCTGAGAAAAGTCTTCTCAATGCCTGTCTGGAAGAAAAAGCAACATTGAGACAGTCACCAATTCCAAACAACTCCTTAGATTATGTCTGTACCTCAACTAGGCAAAGGAGTGATTCACAGGCCTGAATCCCAGTTTTTTACATTTCCATACTGTATTTTCATACAGATTAATAGAGCAGGATGTTTCAGCAGATACAACTGGTTGCATAATCAAATATTTTCCTTTGAATTAAGACAGTAGTAGGAAAGCTACCACCTATTTTGGGCCTAACAAGAAAAGCACTTGCTCAGGACACCAGCGTTTTATCCCTGCTTCTGCTGCAACTTCCAGGGCACGCTTGAGAGCAACCTGCATTTAAAATCATAAGACTCTGTCTGCGCTGACCTGGAGGTAGTTGAGTACCAGTCTAGATATATATTATGCTACTGTAGTATAGGTTGTATAAGAACCATAAAAGAACCTGAAAAACACTCCCTAAGAAGACAAGTTCTGAGCACTCACATCAGCAGTTTTCAAAGTGCTGGTGCGGTCAAACGACCCAGCGTATTGTCATCTTTCAGCTCAATTGTGGTTAGGGGAAATGAATCAAGACTTTCAAATTTCTGCTCTGTGGTAAAAATTTCTACAGACAGGTAGGAATCCTTTTATTATTGATACGAAGTGTTATATAGAAAACATGCATTTCCAAAGAAGTGTGAAATAGAGGCAAATCTTGTGAAAAGTTTTGTCCCTCAAAATGCATTAAAAAAACTTCTAAACTTTTCTTAAGAAAACCTTAACTCTAGAGATGGGTTTGAGGAAGGGGAAAAAAAAAATGTGGTAATGTCAAAAAGTAACATAAAGACCGAAAGATACAGTACCAAGGAAACATAATGTGATGGGATTGCAAGTTATACCTGCTGCCATTTAAAAAGGAATGGGGGTGTGGGGGACTGTTTAGTGCCCCATGATGTGGAACATAAGTCAATAAAATTTTTGTTATTTCAGTAAAATGCCAAAATGTGAAAAGTTATTTCATTATTCAGTAAAATGCCATTGTAAATTCTTATTGCTTAACTTTACCACTGTATATAACTGCTCTTCTGCATGTAACGTTTGAATTACTTTACTAAGAACATTTTGGTTTACTTTCCTTATCTCAGCAATTTGTTACAATTAATGCAACACTATGTGATGACATCAATATGAATAGTAACACATCAATAATAAGATGACTTTTTATGTTTCACAACTATGCATGGAATTTCCAGAAACTGCATTACAAATTATTACTATTAAGTATTTAATCTTCCATAAATACTGGACAAAGTAGGGTAAAACAGATAATAATTCAGTAATATCAGAACATACAAAGTCAAGAACATAGAAAGAAGTCAAAAATTTTTTCTGTGTCATACAAGAGAAAAAAAAAAAAAAAAGATTGAATAAAACTGATCCTGAATTGGCAGAAAGGGTATCTAACAGGAGTCTTAGACACAGTCTGAATGCCTCCACAAGAAGCTCATTTAAGGCTGCAAGCAGCAGATGATGACAAACATCATTTGTTTTTCTCTTGCTTCTCTGTCTACTTACACCTCAGGAAAAGTTTGCATTACCAGCCAGGAGTCTTTCAGAGATCCCAGAGTGACAACTCAGCCATGCAGGGCCAAGCACAGCCCTAAACAGCAATTTCCAGTGAGCTACAAAATTGTAATGACCCTGCTGGTGATTTTGCCCACTCGAGTGCCCCAAAAGACCACTGATGCTGTCACTGAAAACAATTACAGCTTCAGGCAGTCATTAACTCTATTGTTATCTCTACACCACCAATCATTACTGCTGCACCTCCCATATACCCAGGCAACGGCAGCCAGCAGGAAGCTCTTCCTCACAAGCTGCATTGCAGATCCATCCTTCCCCATCTTCCCTTTTCCTGTGGCTGAGATAGCCTGGCCACATCCCCTCAATCACATGACACCAAACCTCAATTTTCACTGCACTGATGAGGAGCTCTGGCCCATCTCTGATGTCACTTTTGCATGACTGCACTGTATCAGCAAGGACACATGGTCCCAGCTTCACCCTGTCCTCTTTTGACCACTCACAGGAGCGAGGGAGGTGAGCAACTGCAATCCAGTTAAACCATTTTTCCTGTTAACTTGTCTTTCTTTTTGCCATAATTGTTACAAAAATGTACACGCACTCAATCATTTTCTAAAAGACCAACAAGTCCAGCCTAAAATTGAACACAGTAACTGCTGTCATTTAACAAATTGCAGTTTCTTTGTTTGTTTTTGAAATCTCAGCATCATTCCGCTTTCCCTGTTGTATGAGGATGCTGTGCTGACAAGATTTTTTGGGGACGAAATTTCTGCATGGAATAGAAAAGAGAGAAAATGCATCCAAACCTTTGGATTGGTTCAAATACGAAATTACCACATATTGACTTATTATAGGAGTGCTCAATGTTTTTCACTCAATGAACAAGAATTTCTATAGCAACTGCCATTGGGATTCTTACTATTCCACTTGTGATTTAACAAGTGGCCTGCAGGAAGGTGAGACTTGCTTACAAAGCAAACTGTTTCATTCTATGATTCTGTGATTGCATCTTTCAGTATTTTTTAAGCAGTTTAACACATCAAAACAAGGAAAAGAAAATGGAACTAAGAGAGATGTCCACCTCTGTGTGCATCACCATGACTAAGCATATGAACCCTTAGATTAAGGCATGGCAGGCAGTGTAGCAGTCAGAATATTGGGCATTTCTTTGTGTGAATTTTAAGTTACTAAATAAGTAACAGTGACATGACCTAGATAAGGTACCAGAGTAAAATGAAAAAGACAAGTTGCTGCCAAAACTAACACAAAAGTTCCTGGCTAAAAGGTGTTAGAAGCTATCAAATTACATTAACTTCAGTGAAACACGACCGAAAAACAGCCAGCAAACTGCCAGTCTCAATCACTACTGTCTCTGTTTCACTTGTGTTTAATGTCAGGAAGATATAAGACATTCACAGAGTAAGCCTGCTTACCACCCACTAAGTCAGTGCCTAAGTTCGCCAAGAAAGTCAGAAGCAACTGCTGTCCATAGGGACTTTCAAAAGGACATTGAGAAAATCTAGTATTCAGGTCTGACTTTCTAATGAAATCTGGTGTGCAGAGAAACAGAACAATATTACTTCTCTTTCTGAAATATACCTATTTACACCAAATACTTAAATAATACTAAAATGTGTATAGTTGATATACATTATATTCATATATAAAATAACAGTCTGCTGCTAGAAGGAAAACAGATGATTCAGTAGTTAGGAAACTAGCCTAGAATTTGGGTGATCCATCCCCAACAGATTCCCATGTACTTGATGGCAAGTGACATTTTTTCTACTCTCAAGCCTCAGCATAAAGTATTATACATTTCTTCTATCTTGCAGAAATGCTGTGAAAATTAACATAACCAATGATTGTTCATAACCAATACAGAAAGAGGACGGAAACCATCTAAAATTTCAGATTCAGTAACAGCCAGGCCAACCAAGTGCAAATTAATGAAATCACCAAGAAATAGGCAGTCTGCACAACCTGTAGGTGGGAAATATGGTTCAAGTAATAGAGAATAATCAAGGTGAAACCAAACACAGCAGCACTTCATCCTCACATTGCATTCTTACTGCCTAAAGGTCAGGTAAAATGAATTGTTATCAGCACCCGGGAACCACAAAAGAATGCAATGACAATCAGCTCCACATTCAACACGTACTCAGAAGCAACCCTTGCCCTTAGCAGGTTATAATGCTCATAACTTCATGCTGCTTTTATAAAAAGGCCAAGCTTCTGAGGACAGGACTATGAAAATAAATACATAATTAGACATTCCTACCAGCCACGCATCTCGAATAGTCATTTGCCGTTTAAAGTAGATACAAGAAAAATAATCAGAAAGGAAGCCTTTTGCACAACCTTTGTACAGGTACAGCTCTGCAAGATCACAGAGTTTTCAGTGTAGGAAGTGGCACAGATCATACAAATGTCAATGACATGGTGATATTTCATTTGTCATTGAAGTTTCACCTGCAAGGCGGAGTCTAGGCTTTACTCACAGCCTAATTTTAGGCACTACTCTGTCCAGAGTCTTTGCAGGACAAACTGAGGTCAAGCCACCAGAGCTCCAGAGACACCAGTTGACTCCCACCCAAAACACTGCTGTGCTGGTTTAGATCAGTGTGGCAACACCCATCGGTCAGAGCTTGTATGGACACAATGACATAGTGCAGGGCAGAGGAAGCTCAGGAATGAATGAAAGATAAATCATGGACATCAGCCAGAAGCAAATTCAAAAATTCAAAATTCAGAGACATAACTGGAGGCCTAGATGTGATTTGAGCACAGTATTTATCCATATATACATTGTACATATTTTACAAGATTTATATGCAGTTTTGTTATTGCTTGTATCTGAAGCAATCTTTAAACTAGAAACACCACACACTTCTGACCATAAAAACTAACTAACTCACCCTTAAAACCAGGTAGAACAGAATACGAAAACAAGCTAGAAAGACCAACATTTTGGGATGTCAAAATTAATAAACATCATATTTTGTGCTCACACAGAAAAAAATGCAAGGTCACTTTCAGCAGATCCAGTGAACACTAGCACACTGTATGTTGAGTTTTAACATAACACAAAGCCATCTGGTATGGAAACTGAAGCTCAGCAGATGCATTTAGAAAACAGGGTATTCATTCTTATTGTGCACTAAAATTAGATTTAAAGTGTGCTCAAAAGCACAACTAAAACAGATTGTCCCTTCTAGCATTTATGCTGCAGACATCGATGAGACCTGTATTTGTTGATTCTACATTCAGACCTTTGGTCTGCTTACTATCCCTGTCAAAATATTAAATGGCATACTTCTTTCCTGCTGATGAATATAACCCCAAATAATTGCCTAAATGCTCTCTTATGCTTGCTAGCTGTTCAAATTTTAAGTAATTATACTATTCAACTTCAAAGTTTGTGTTTTATGAAAATTCATTTAACTAGAAAAGCAAAGTGTTACTAGGTGACTGTTTTTTCCATTAGGAACATTAATTCTTAGTCTTCAAAGCAAAATAATTATATAAGAAAAAAAAAGGCAGACCAAAATATTTGCTCCTCTTGGTATTGAAAAAGCCACCCATCTGAGACAGTAATGATATCAGCCTCAGCACGTTCATCTAGAGCTTGTTATTGTGCATGCACATTTTTGGAGTTTCAGTATGATTGGGTTTGGTCTCTTAGACACTGGACTGGTTAACCTCAACAAAACAGACCACAACCCTACTTAAACCAGCTGCATATTTGGTCTTGCATACAAGCCACAGCAAGTAAGAAGTGAAAATAAGTCTTGGTCCCTTACAAGATTTTGGGGAAGACAAAATGTTCTATGATTGTTTTCAGAGTAATCTTAAAATCAATATGCACAGTAATGTGTTCTTTATCTGAAGAAGAGGCAAACTTAAAGAAACCTTTTCCATCACTCAAGAGTAACTTGCAAGAGACTTCAAAGTCTTTTAAAAGCCCTAGGTTTGGGGTTTTTTCATTGGTTAGATTTTTCCAAAATCTACCCAAATCCCATTCTAATTTTCCAGTGCTTGCAAAGACAATTCCCCATCACCATTGAATTTCCCATCATTTCTGCTATGCAACGCTTAGGTCCCAGAGAGCAACAGCACCAAAGTGTTCCGAAACCCTCCTCAGGGTTACGGCACTTTGCTCCACTCCTGCTCCCAGATCCACCCATTCCCTCCACACTTAGTTGGCAAAAAAGGGAAGGGATCTCCATGCCTCCAGATTCTTCTTTCTCTCCCAGATCTTCCATCACAAGTGCCAGCAGAGATCCCAACCTGACTCTACCAGGAAAGGCTTTTCCCCATGCCTGAGCTGTTACACTACAGGCTTCTTCCCCTTTTTTAATGTCCTCCCTAAATTCCAGCTCTCAGCTTCAGTTCTTTTATAATGCAGCACTCAAGCTACTAGCCACAGCTTGTAATTCACACTTGCTATAAAGCATACTATAATGCTTTCGAATGAAGATTATTTTTAAAAAAAGAAAAAAAGAAAAGAAATGCATGAGTTGGTTTGTTGGATTGTATGTTAGCAATATTCCTCCTTGGAAACACATCTTTATACTGAAGGTCTGGGAAATGTATACCACCACCTGTATTTTAACTTCCTTTTAACTTCCTTTCCTGTTATGTTCCCTGGATGTCACAGATTAATGCAGTGCCTTTCAAGGGCGTTTCTTTTGTTGCCACTTAAACCAGTTTGATTCTGACACCAAAAAAAAAAAAAAAAAAACCCAAACCCAAACACTAAATACATCAGGATTTTCTTTTGTTTGCAAAGAATGGAAAAATAATTGCACCTGGCAGAGGTAAGGAACTGCTGAAAGTCAAATCGATTCTGGATCTATGGGCCCAGAGTAAAAGGAGAGAGAGTCTGAAAGCCTAATTATCTCAAAGGCATCTGAGATGTGCCATAAGCTTATAGAAATGCACTGCCTGTCAGCTTGTGTTGCCTAATTACAGCTTATGGATGGCTAAAGCAGTGGTGCAGTCTGACTGGTTGAGTATTACTAAGTATTTCACAACTGCCCTCAGAAAGAACATTTCATCCATGTACATTTTCAATATTGTTCTTTCTGTTACTCCATCTTTCAGAAGCATGTCCTATTTTCAGAGTTACAAACTGCTCAGCATATAATTCAGTCAGGAGTCCACCACTTTGGCTAGTCTGGAAACAGTAGATCACACAGACATTACAGCACACGCCTGTGCACGCTATCTTATCAGTGGTACCACTTACACTGCAGGTGCTATGAAGTTTACAACAATGACTAAATGAAAAGACATAATACAGTCAGACTGTAAATTTCTTAATCTACTTACCAAAAGTTATTTGAAGGATTAATTATATTTATCTACCTACTAGCTTTATGTTCTGGCCTATATGATCACAAATCCTATTTATCAGAATAATGTAATTGTTTAATGCACATGAACCATGGGTATCCATTTTCAAGGTTCTGAAAAGGCTGCAGTATGTGAAGGTCTACCATTTCATTCACAAACCCACTATTCTCTACAATGGCATCTGCACGGAATGCTACATTAATTTTGAGAACAAATTAATGGATGGAGGCTAAGCATGGCAAATTAACCTGGAACTGAATATGAGTTAATAAACTATTGAGGCAACCCATCAGAAGCCACAATTCTAACACTAAGAGGAATGACTACATGTTTTCTATTAGAGGGAAAAGAACAATCCAGGAGCTCCTGAAGTTTGACATTTACAGAAGGTCAGGCTACATATTCTCTTCTGGCCTTAAACAATGCAAACAAAATGAGTTTTCTCTCTCCTAAACTTTTGTTAGACAAGATACTCTGGAGATGTATATAGATACACTGGATGAATATATTTCCATTTTTTGGCTGAAGGTAGGTGATGAAAAGATAAGAACAGAACTACACTATAGGAGTTTTCAGTTATATGAAATTTCACTGAGCAGTATTTCTTATTGCTCTTTTGAAAAGAAATATGTGGTCATGTAAGCACAATGCAGTATCACTACCATAAACAGCAGCATTTGAATCATTTATTGATGGATGCTCTAGTCACTGTTTTTAAGATCCTGGATCAGGACCTTATTATTGACTTCAAATCAAGCCTGAGGAACTTATGATCACACTTTACCATCAGTCAAAAAAGCAAAACCAAGGCCAGGCCATTCTAGGGTTATAGTAGGCTGTAGGGAACACCGTTTTATTTATTTTATTTTTTTTAAGAAATCCTTAAGTTATCTGTAGAAGGGTAAAACCTTTCTAGAGAAGTTCTAATCTAGAGAAGTTCTGATCATATGGAGAGAAGTTTTGATCTCGAATCCTAAAAATAGTAATTTCTTTGCATCTTTCTTGTTATTTAGCAGACCAGAATAAGTTTTTATTAATGCAACGATAACAGAACCTATCCTATTGAAAAATATACATCCTTATTTATTAATTATAGAAAAATTCATTTAAAAGTTTAAATCTGGTAGAGGTTTCTTCCTTTAATATATGTTTAATTGGCATGATTTAATTAACTAAGGTCTCTCTTATAGTGGTAGAAAAACTATTTAGAATATTATGTGAACTAGTTTCAATACTATGAGCTAGTTAATTCCTAATTTATTTTGGTATTTATTTTCCAATGAAATATATGTAGATATTAGTGCAATATTTTCTATCAGAAGAATTGCATTCTCTTTGGGGAAAAAATAAAGCCAAAACCAAACAAACAAACAAGCAAAATCCCCAAACTCTATCAAAGTTAAGGAAAAGTAACTAGAGCAACCTCCACAAAATCTCATGAACTGCTCTAATTTATCCAATGAGTTTTCTTAGAACAGAACCAAGGACATAATTTCCCATCCATGAAGATCACATCCTCAAACCATGTCTATGTCTCCCAGCCATTAAATGACCTGCCAACAAAATTACCTCCATGCTTGTTACAAGTTGCTGCACACACCCTGTAAAATGTAGTACAGAGAGGAAATATAGAATCAAATTGCTCATACTGGGATTTTAATTTTTAAAACAGCATCTCAAGAAACCCTGAAAGCACACATTAAATGAACACTTACCTCTTGAAAAATGCTTCTCCCTGAATCCTCATGGTGTCAAAAGCAGCCTCCTTCCATAGTTCAAAATAATACAATTTTGGTTTGGAAAAAATTTCTGCTCTCCTGCAAGTTCTTTGTGATAAAGCTAATTTTCACACTTCTGCCAGGACCCACCATGGAAAGGTCTTTTTGAGTACTCACCTATTAATATAACTCAAACCAGTATTTTTGTGTGAGAAAAAAGGGAACGGGAATCCAAGAGACCTGCAGAAAAAGGTAAAGAAATCTAAGAACTTTATAATACAAAGATTTATGACTGATTCATAGTTATTCTCCTATTATTTCCTCTCTCATTCTCTGACATTTTATTTTTTTAAAACCTACATGATGTCTTATTCAACCTTTATTCATATTTGATCTTCATCCTTTGGATATGAAAGTATTTACACTCAGACTATAAGGTCACAGAGTGATCGAACAAAGGTACTGAAAGATACTTGGTCTGGAATTATTCCCATCTTCACCTTCTTTGGGCTCCAACACACACATCTGCTAATAAGTTTTGTTAAACTCAGTCGGGATGCCTTAAACTGCCCAACTTCACTTGTATATTAAAAAAAATATCTATGCCAAGACCCTTGGGGAATTCTGGATCTTGTAAGCAGCTGTCATAGGAAAAATACGTATGTGTATGTACGTCCAGCATTACTGCATCTTCTTCTTTCTTAATTAAACAGTAACAGCTACCATTAAGTTCCTGTAGGTATGACCCTCACCGCCCTTTGTATATGGCTCCAAGCCACATATAAATCAAAATAACAATGTACTGAACTCCAGCTACAAAGGTTTTTCTTTTTGCACAACTAAATCCTCGATTTCAATGAGATTTTTCTCCATTTAAAATACACCCAATTAGCGAGCACTTCCCTAATCTTTACAATTTTGAGAAGCTTTAGGCAGAGAAACCTAGAGTAAAGAGGCTGATAGAGCTTGTTTTGTTACAGAAAAGATCAAGAGCTAATACATACAATAGAGATGCATTATATAGATTACTTAGGCATAAGACGATTTTTGTGGCTGTCTTTGGAAGTAACTGAGTGGCTATCCATATGAAGTATAACTCAGTGTAATTTCTTTGGTTAGGAAGAAGAGGTGAGTACCACTGGAAGTTAAAGTTCTCATTCGCAAAAAGTATGATCTGAAGTTATACTTCATTAGACTAATGGTGAAAATGAAATTACAGTGCTTAAAAGTCTCTAGTTATTTTAAATTGCAAGAGAGCAAATTTACTACAAAGGCTAACCCGGGCACATGGGTAACACAAGACACTCCACAGTTACTTATAACTGCTACATAGATGGACATGTGTGTAACTTACATGCAAGATTTAAAGCACATAACTAGCAGCCACATAAAAGAATAACAGAAATTTGCCCTAAGATGCAATTGGCGTAAGTCACTGTTGGGATTTTGGTATTGTAACAAGCTTAGTCCAAAACTTGTGACTTTCTTCTCCTGAAGGTTCCTGTATGCCTGAGTAAGTAAACCTACTGATAGAGTCACACAGGCAAGTTCAAAAGTGTCTCCAACACACCACACAGCTTAGAGATCATCAAAAGATCTTCAGGTATTTCAGGAGGAATGAATAGTTTAACTGTTAACAATTTCAGAATTGAATTCCCCCAGAAAGCGAGTACACGTCCTAAAAAAGACCATATACCAGCGCTACACAACTGACATATTACATGCGACAGGCTGTAAGAAAGCTGTCACCATTTTTTGTCAAGTATTTATAGCATGCGTCAAGTGTTTGAGAACTACTTTGTTCAACCTGTAGAGATATAACAATATTGTCTGTAACTCTGTATCATCACCACGTCTGCCACTGAATGCTATAATCCCTTGCGATAACACAATCTAAATTCTTGAAAAATCCCCCTATGCTCTCCCCACAGGAAAAAAGGAGATTATAGAAACTTCTCTTCCACATTAATGACACCAGCTTACATATATAGATAGAAGTAAAGAGGGAAAGAATAAAAGCTAACAAGTGTAAATCTATTTCACTCTCTGATCTCCAGAGAGGAGCCTTCAACCCCGGAGTGGGGGGAGCTCAGCGTCCCGGAGCCCCAGCTCGG
>NW_009931502.1:55986-62796 GCF_000696875.1 Nestor notabilis | reverse complement strand
GCTTTGAATCACTTCTCCGCCCAGCCTGTAGTGGCTGAAATAAGAAATAAGCTTGAATTTAAACTTTCACCTTACTTCAAACTGTCATGGATGTCACTGGTATTGAAAGGCAAGAAATTTTGGTGCCTTTTAAATATATCTAGATGCAGAAGTGCATATCCATACTTGATTTCTTAGCTGGCATTTCTGTAAAACCCAAGACAGAGGATTTCACCCAGATTTCCTTAGTTCAGCCCAACACTTAACTGCTGAGAATTAATCATTAATTTCAATTTAAAGGACATTTTACCAGATTCTTGTTATTTCCGTCACACAGAGCTTGCAAGCACACACCAACTGATGGAAACTGTGTATTTTGAACTTTATATATTTATTTACATATATATATATAAATTGCCTAAATGGCTTCAACAGCTTAGCTTTGATCAAAGTGTAAGCATGCATCCAAGCCAAATGCTCAGGTCTTAAGTGAAAGAGCAATTGTAGACAAAGTTATTTTGTCTGAAAGGTTGAAAAACTTGGCTAATGGTTGATTTAGGCTTAACATGAGTTAAAAATCTTTTGAAGCAGATATAATGTAAGGAAATTAAGCAGAACTACACCTAAATGAGGATCAAGTCATGAAGATGTAAGCAATCAACCAAAAGCTAACTAAAATATTCCCCTCCAGCTGAAGTAGAGGGAATTTAAGTAAATCAGGTTTATTTCACATTGCACAAAGCAGCAACCACTGGCATTCAGCTGAGGAAGGGAAATCATACATGAATGTTTTCATTACTATCATGGGTAAACCACCCAGGAGTTGTCAGCATAGAACTAGGTCTGCTCCAGGTTGTATTTGGACACAAATCACTGCTGAAGCTTGGGCATATCACGTAGAAAAGAATGAGGCCTCGATTACCATGTATTTGGGACACAAACTATTTGGTTGTGTTCTAAAGATTCTCAAATATCTACTGCTTGATGTTGTGAGCCAAAAATACCATGAATGGTCAATGAAAAAAATAAAAGCCCTTGAAACCACAATGAGTTATTATTATTTATTATAATTCTCAGAGATCTTGGACATGGATCACAGACCTTCACACTGCTAGATACTGCGCAAAGCATCAAACAGGCTCATCTGCCTGCCCACAGGCTTATGAGGAAGCAAAAGAAAATGTAGATAATACATTAGGTAGCATGTTAGCTAGTGAGCCTTATGAAGGTGGGAGCAAAACCTCCAATAGCTAACTCTAGAATGGACAAGGGTAAAAGGCCCCAAAATGTCCCAGTAAAACCAGTCTGGCCTTAGAAGAAAAGAGTAGCAAGGAGGGATTCAAATGGAAATTGGAAGTGTTAAGGTTTGCCAAGAAGCCCCCTAAAAGCAAGATGCAGATGGGGGGACAAAAAAGCACTAAGGGGCTACTGTTGATTTATCCCAGTGCAATACATACTTCTGCAGAGCCCGTAGCATTCAAGTCAACAGCTGATGACCTCCTTTTCTTCTGCACAAAGATGGATTTCCGCCTTTTCCTGCGTCTGGCTGGCTTGACATGTCCACTTTTCATGCTATTATTTTCCCCAATTGGTGGCTTAATGATTCTTTTCCTCTTCCCATAGTAATAAGCTGGAGAGATGAAGCACAATACCCATTAGAAATGTTAACTGCCAAGAGAAGGAAACTTTGGCTTGCTTCTTGCTACTGATTCAGTGCTGCACTTCTAGGTGCACTTTTACAAGAAACTTTAAAAGACACTGACCTGGAAAAAACGTCCCATTTAAATACATCATCTTGGACTAGCACAGAGATTTACAGCTCTTATGTATACAGATTTATTAATGATGAGCAAGGAGTGCAGAATTTAACAATATGTACTTAGGCAAAGCTTCCACTAAGCCGAGCAGTGATTTGGAGGGAGAGAGGCCAACATGCTTCAGATTTGATCCAATGCACTTCTGCGTGAGTCAAGTCTTACATACACTTTCAGTTGCTAATGTTTTCAGCAGAGAGTGAAAAGAGCCAGTATCCTGAATTATGTATGTTTGTTCAATGCATGAAGGACTGGAGGTTTTATCACCTTTGACTTTTTCATGGCCCAAGTTGAAACTAAGGATGTGAGAGTCCTCTGACCTTACATCAGATGCTTGTGTTTTAGGTGCCTTTTGACATGCTCAACAGCATTTTTTGGGGTTGACAGATACTCTGCCCTTCACCAGCAAGGTATCCTGGGACTACTAAAATGGTACTTGGCATCCATGTCAAAATCCAAAACTCATCTGAACCTTTCATCAGCTCAATGGAAGTTTGAGGAGCTACTCATCCACTCACACAACAACCAACTTTGAGATGAGGCAATCTCAGGTGGAGCTCCCCCAGCTGAACTCAGCTCTCCAACTAGGAATCCAGCTCAGGTATAGACTTCTACAGAAACCCATATTCAGAGATCTGAGTATCTCCCTGAGCCATTTCTCCTTTTACTCTGATGTCGAACAGAAGCTAATTCATTTAAATCAATCATATTAGTTTCTTGCAGCTTTTGTGGAAGAAAGACGGAACTTAAATGGCTTTCTTCACCTCTTTTGGAGTCAATAATATCAGTAACATTGACAACAAAAACTGTTGAACACATGCCTAACTTCAGCCTTTCCAAATAGGCAGGAATATGTTTAGTATTGAACACCCTGCGCAGAGAGACTCAGTGCTCCAAAACCCTTTCTAGCACCTCAGCATCATAATACTGGTTTGTGCTGGTGTGTATACCCAAAACTACTCAGTGAGTAGGACAGGATTCATCTCACCCAGCAAAGCTGCCTCAGATGTAGTTTAAATCTCAGCTGCAGCTTCCTTTTATGTGCTCCTTATATTAACTTTATATGTGAAGAATAGTCAAGACTTCCAAAAATAATAACCTTCAAACAGCTATATTAGGATGGAGTGAGATTGGACAGTTTTCTGAAGATGCCTATTTCTCTGTATAGAAAGGCCTAATGGCCTGGTCAGGATTAAATAACTGCTTTTAGATTAGATGAATCCTACTCAATATTAATGTTACTACACAACTCCTGTTCTCCATCCTAGAATCCTAGAATAGTTTGGGTTGGAAAGGACCTTAAGATCATCTAGTTCTGACCCCCCTGCCATGGGCAGGGACATCACACACTAAACCATGTCACTAGCTAGTGCACAGTCTTCCCCTGCTCTGACTCCCAGGTAGCAACGAGAAGCATTGTGGCCAATACTCACTGTACTTGGTTTTAGTATGAATGGAGCAGTTCTCTGGGCACACTTCGGCCACCAGCACAGGACTGAACAAGTTGGGGCAGCACTCCAGCTTTGCACAGACTCTTCTGCAGAAATCTGCCACCTGATCCGATGTCCTCACGATCTTAACAGTTGCCCTGTATGTCTTCCCTCTGTACCTAGGAAAGTGCAACACAACTTCATGTCACCAACCAAGCAATGTCCTTTGATGCTATGGGCCAGACTCCTCCATTAGGGAGATACTTTTCCTAATGACTTTTGGAGTGTCTCTCTAAGGAAGGCAGGATAGGTCCAATTGTTTTAGTGACTCCATTTCAGATGGACCTGAGGAAGGAAAGTTAGGGTGAAATGAATCAGAGGTGTGGACATGATTCGGTAAGGAATGCATGTACAGAATGGATATATGTGTAGGTATGGCAAGGGATGGAAAAAAAATGCAACAGGCTTGGTGAGGACACTATACAAGACAGCAAGCCCATACTATGAATGGATGCTAAGTTTAAAGGAGAAAGATGTAGTCTCTCTTCATACATTGACCTGTGATGAGAAGCTTATATGCCTTGCAGAGCTTTCTGGTCACCACCCTGTGTTTGGGCTGCCTTGGAGACTGTCTCTATAAGCCCCCAATACTTCAGTCTTCTCCATTGCCATCTTTCTCGAGGCTTTCATATCATGTTCCAGCTCACAACAAGCCCCCAGTTTCATTGTACCAACTGTGGTTACTAGGATATACACACTGTGAAGAAGTATCTGAGTGAAACTGTACTGTCTGCCATAGAGGGACCAGATGACTTCACCACTATGAGCTGCGGGCAATACAAAATCCAAGGAACTAACCAGGAGTCTCTTGAGTTGTTTAACATGGCTGCAGCAACAGGCCCTAAAAACTGATTTCTACAGGGAGTGCTTAGAGCAGAAACCTGCAATGAAACTTTTGCCTTAAATTTGTTATCCATGTGCTACTAAAACATTTATTTCAGTGTTTTATATGAAGTGTTTCTGAGCAATAAATGGCTAAGAAAGATACAGTTACATCCCTGCTAGAATACGCGGTAGATGTGAACTCTGAAAAACCAATTATCCCCATAATTTATTAAACAGCAACACCGAGCTATTGTAAACAGTGAGATAAGGTTGTTAAAACATCTCTTACACATCCTGGGGAACATAACACAGGAGGCAATCATGCAAGAGACTGGTATTAAGGCATTATAAATGTGCTTAGGTAAGAGAAAAGTAACACGCACAAAAGAAAAGAGGAAAAGACAGTGAAAGAACGATTACTGGATGGGAGGCAATGATTCCCTAGCAGGGAGTCAGCTGCTGATAGTCAGATATGGAAGAGGAAGAGGAGGAGAAGGTGGAACAAAGGAGATGTGGCTGGAGAGCTAAAATACACAGCATGTGCCCGGACCCTTTTCACTCTCTGAAAGTTTTAGTGAGCTGCACAAAGCAACTGAGAAACCACTTTTAGCTGCTCTCCCTCCCAAAAACTCTTTCTGGAAATGCTGGTCTACAGGAAAGGGGTTTGAAACTGTGGTATATGAAGTGTTATGAAGGGGTATCCAAATGAAACTTGGGCCTGAGAAGAGCCTAGACCAATCATCCTCAAGTCACAAAAGACTTGATCCAAACTATCACCTCAACACAAAACTCTTTCATAACCTAAACCAGCATTTCTGCAAGGCACCAGGCTATAAGAGCCCATTCGGTGTGCAACCAAGGACCCCAGGTCACGGAGACAATGCTGGATTCATTCACCTGAATGAATGAATGACTTAATAAGCCAACACTTCATGCACCCCAACAGACCTGGATAGATGATGTAAAATGGAAAAAGAGTTCCTTCCAGGTACAGAGCACTGTTATCCCAGCTTCCCTGTGAAATAGCTGCACAGGCAAGCTAGCTAAAGAGGGTTTGGCAATATACCTAATATCAAAAGAACAAATTCCACGGGCATTTAAACATACACTTATAAACATTTTATATTTCTTTTCAATGTGTTTGAAGAGGCTCCTGCCCTTATTACTTCTCCAGGAGCCATTAAGCTTAACGACGGCCTAGATCATTAGGTCAGTAAGTCTGACTCCTGTGACAGGCTGCAGAGTTTCAGTGTGCTACCTTGACCTGAACCCCAACAACCCTTTGGTAGGACTAAAGCATCACTTCCAGAAAAGCACCAGCCTCCCTTCGAGAGTCTCCACACTGGAAGAATCTTGGCAGCAGGAGCACCTATACCTCTACCTCATGAGCCTGCGCCTCATTTTATGTCTGGATGTGTCTGGATTTAACTTGCATTTATTTGTCCTTGTTCTGACTTTCACCAGGATGAAAAGTCTGAATCTGGTTTTGTTTCCCTGCAAAAGCACTGTAATCAAATCTCCTCTTGATCTTCTTTCTTATAAGCTAAGAAAGCTGCCTGATGGGTATTATTCAAGGATGGCTGACTTTTTCTAACTGTGTGCTTCCTATTGCATTTGGCTGCCCAGAAAGGACCCATTGTACTAAAGTGCCTGGTGAAAGAAAAAGATGAAATGAGGAAAATGAATAACTGACTGATTTCAGTCTGGTTTGAATGTAACACACATAGTAATTAACAGAACGAATGTCAAAATGGGGATCAACATGACTGCAGCAATCAGTCTCAATAACCCAAGGTGTTAGTACTGGCTGAAGTAATATTTTTCACATGGTTTTGGCCTTGGCAGCACCTCTGTCAACTATAAACCAGGTTCTGGTAATATTTTCCATATTCCTCACATACTAAAGATTTTTAATACAAACACCACCAAATGTAATCTGAGCTGCTCTAGGACAGCCATGTGGAAAGAGCTCCTTTGGATATAATCAGAAAACCCTATTCCATTAGCATCGCTCAAAGAATTACCAACTACTGACACTCCTATTGATGTTTTCTACCTTCCCAACCACTTGCAAGCATTCACAGCATGGCAGTATAATATTTTCAGTCTTCTTAGAAGAAGTTCTTTCACGAAGGATTTTTCAACTAAAGCAAAAGAAATCTTCCTTTCCTTTCCCCTTCCTTCCCCTCAGATCCCCAAAACTGAAGAAATCCTTATGGATGAATCTATTTCCACGAAAAACATACTCAGGATCTTTGCTGATCCTTGAGCAACAGTATTAAGCTAATAGTACTTTGCTTGCAATATCATTCTTCTGTCGAAGCTCCCTTTGGTGACAAAAGAGATCAGAGAACAAAATGCCTTCTAGGCGCTCTAGTTAGGGACCACTGTGTGATGACAGCTGTGCTGAAGACACTTCAAACAGCAAGAACACGAAGACTACCCTCATTTTCAAAAGTCTCATCATAAGGATGCAGCCCACAGCTCTGACAGTCTTTGAGACTAGCTTGAACTCAGTGGCTAAAAAGCCTCAATTTCCTTTTGGGAATGAAGAACTCCTATCCTTTTGCAAGAAATTTCCAGTTTGTCTTATTAGCCTGAAGTCTGCCAAATACAAGAAGTTATCTTCCTCTGGTGACATTTTGTACTCTTGAAGACAGGATTCAGAAAGGGCCCTGGAATTTTTCTGGTTGTAAGGACAA
>NW_009931502.1:33289-55955 GCF_000696875.1 Nestor notabilis | reverse complement strand
TCCTGCTGATTATGGAAAGAAAGGGCTTAAGTCATTCCATGGGTCCTAATGACTTCTATCTCCAATATTTGGCTCAAAAGGCAACCTGGTCACACTAATTCACCCCTGCAGTGCCTCAAGAAGTATGTGTCAGAGCTGATGTGGAAGACAAACCAGATCATATGAACCTTAGCTTTGTACTGACCTTTGAGGAGCACCATTAATAACTGGCTGCCACTTGGGACTTCATATCATTTGGGTTCAGTTGTCCAGTCAACTTCTCCATCACCACACATGTTCAATTCACATCTCCACAGCTTGGCTATAAGGACACTATGGGAGACTGTGTAGAAAGTCTTGCCAAAATCGACATAAACAACTTCCACTGTTTTTCACTCAATCACCAAACCAGTTATCACACCAGGCACAACTCGCTCCTCATAAATCCATGCTGGTTCTTGCCAGTCACCTATTGGTTCCTGGAAATGTCTTCCAGGAGGATTTGCCTAATGACCTTCCCAGGAATGTTAGGCTGACAGCTTGTAGTAACTTGGATTCTCCTTCTTGCCCTTCTTGAGATGAGGATGTGATTTTTGCCTTTTTCCAGACATCAGGAAACTTCCCCGATTATCAACAACTTTCAAACATGACAGCGAGTGGCCTTGCAACGACACTGGGTAGTTCTCTCAAGCAGAGCTGGCTGCATACCATCTGGTTCCACACACTTATGCATATCCAGTTTTCTTATAGCACGTGTAGTCTCTCTTCCATTTACTGTGGGTAACACTTCACTCCCTCAAACAGTAACAGGGACCTGGGAGGTCTAACAGCAACCCTTGCTAGCAAAGAACACTTCAAACACCTCAGCATCGCCTATCACAAGTGAAAGGCTTCTAGAGCATCCACAGTGAACAGACTTTCTTTGATATGCAGCCTCATAAATAACCAGTAGTGCCTGTGATGGGGTGGTAAATATTCCGAGAGTTCAGCTACTGGACTTAGGCTTCTCTCAAGATTTCATTTAATGAAGGAGTCCAGGAGTACTCATCTTTCTTAGTTTGATTAAATAGGCTTCATACAAGAGCCCGGAGGTCACTCTCTGCACACACAAGTCCTGTTTATGTCCAAAGTCCTGCAAAAAAAGGTAAGTCCAAACAGCCCCACTTACAGGCCTTAGAAATTAAAATCCTTAATAAGGTCCCTCAGGCATTTCACGTAAAATTGGGAAGCAAAATCTAGATGTAGGCACTTAAAGCATCAAAACTATAATGGTTGAATGCCTACAGCTGTGGTTGGCCCTCGTGAGAATCCAGAGGATCGGGCTTGACATTTCTAGCTCATCGTCACCAATAAATCAGGTTTGACTATTTTCACAGAGCACCAGCAGCACTGATGGGAAGCGACTGCCATCACACATTGCAGACACATCTCTTTGGACAATCTAAATTGTTTATCTTCTTTGCAAGGTGAGTATAATTGATTCCATGCTGGTCACTCCTGACAGCAGAGTAAACTAAGTGCAGGTTGCTCTAGGATGGAGATAATGTGTTCCTGGCAGCGCATGATTTGGCATTTACGCCGGTGGGAAAACCAGCCTTCTCCTCACCATCTTCCTCCCTCCCCTTTTGCTCTACACTCCTGCTGCCATCGCCGTAAACAAACAACAACATTGTCAAGATCCAAGGAGTTGTCACTTTACATCAGAAGGAAGGCGGTGACACGACATGTCACATTACAGCACAGACTCTCCAGCTGGCTGTAGAGCTGTCATCATTAGCAGCAAGACACCACTGGGAGATGGTGTAGCTGGAAGTTGGTGTAGAGAGGCAACGCCTCATTACAGGTCTCTGTTTGAGATTCTGGAGCACAACTGACTGTTGTAACGTGTCATGTGTCGTTTGTGCTTCTGATTTCATGACCATGGTTTCTTTTCTGCTTCTGCACAACTAAATGCAGTTAAAACCCTGGTATGCTTCTTGATGAAGCAACTCAAACTCAGGAAGGAAAAAAGAAGGAAGTCCTAGGGTAGTCAGTCTTATAGAGTACATCAACCCTCTGTCACCCACTCTTTAAAGTGCTCAAACTACCCATAGGCAAGCTGGTATGACCACCAAGCACTGCTCTGTGAACAATGCTCCGGCTCCAGAAGCCAGATAGCTACAGCAGCAAGGTGCTGTCCAGCCCTATGAGCTTGGTCTCCTCAGGAGCCAGAGGATAATGCCACACTGAATGAGAATACATTGCTGTGCTCTGAGGTCACCACAAAACTTGCTGTCCCAGCTCTGGGCCTGTTATGATCCATTCCATGGCTTGATAAAGGTGAAAGATGCTGTTTGACCCACTGAAGGGCTGAGGTTGCTGCCTTCTGAGGCATCATACAGGAACACCTATAGAGTCTGTGACTGAACAACATAAAACACAAAACCTCCTTGCTGGAAAGCAGTGGTATACATTGACCTGGCAGTCTATGTGGATATATAAGGTATATCCCAGCAGGCTGGCTGCCCTGTTAAATAGATGGGAGGAGGAAACACATACAAGAAGCATCCCGGAGGAAAGTAATGGAGACAGAGGTACTCATTAGTATGATTAGCACAGAAGGAAACAGTGAGGGAGGGCAAGAAATGATGTGATACAGATGAGTGACAGTCTTTAGGAGCCCATGTACTCATAACTGAGTTGGTGTTCCTTGTGTAAGCACACCCAGAGTCAACAGGCTGCCTGGGGTTGGAGCGGATTGAGTTGTAGACATAGCTGACTATCAAGGACAAGACATCCCTGCACTTGACAGTCAGTTAAACATTTTCCATTAGAAACAAGGATTGCAGCAGCCTTAAGAGTTAGATACTGCTGCTTTAGCACAAGGCAGATCCCCACACTCAAATGAGAAACCCCAACAAAGTCCTATTTTGGATACTGCTAACAGGAAAACTGCCCACAGGCTCAACTCTTTGCAGGATAGGATATCAAGATAGGGCACTACAACTTGGTTTCACAGATGCTAAGTACCTGTAGGAGTGCATTATCTGATGTTTGCTAGTACAAGCTGTGGGAGCCTGGAATCAGTGAAAACCAGGTAATAGACAATGACTTGTTTATAATGAAAATCTGCATGTGCAAGGATGACTTTTAGATTTCCATCCACATAATTTCAACTGACAAACACAAACCCAGGACTTTCCACAGGGGTGAAAGATGCAAATTAAACCCAGGATTTTCTAGCAGCTTTTCATTTCTATTTGCAATCTTCCTTTAGAAAAGCAGTTTCTGAGTATGCAGAACAAAAGGTTCTCAATTCTCTCCCTCAACCACAGCACACATGAACTTTCTGCAATATCTGCATGGCCAAAGATCACATACAATAGCAATCAATAGGGCCATATTTGACAGCCAATCATTTCAAATAGCCAAGATAAAATTGCTTTTCTTTGAAAAGGAGTATCAGAGTTCAGTACAAAGGCTGAGATTCACTGCATTTAACTTCAGTACTCAGAAAGTCAATGTGACCAAGTTAGTCAAAGGAGAGAGCTGTTTTCAAAGAACTATTCGTTGACATCCATCTCGAAGTGGGAAGAATTGCTCTTTGGAGGGACTTTTGAGAGCGCTTACGTGAGACTCCCCTCTTTCAGAGAGACAATGGCTGTTGAAATATATCCTAAGTGTAGCGCCCATTACATAAAGAAGACACAAAGGGGGAGATTTTAAAGCTGGAAGGGGAAATGGAGTATTTTATAGCTACAAAGGTTTTTAAGGTGTTGTTTAGATGAGAACTGAAGTATATATTCTAGAAAGAGCTCAAATCTTGATATGAATCTCAGATCTCTTAGCATTTTGTCCTAATCACTCTCCTGCTTAAAAATGTGTCCTTGTTATTTTGTTTGCACTTATTTTTGTACTCAGCAGGTTTTTCTGCATTAGAATGACAGGCTTTTTATTCAAAGGAGTAATAAACCTACATTTAGAAAGCCAGGAATTGCGTTAATTCAATAATAGCCAAGCTTATAGGAACAGCTTATCATAAAATTCAGGACTTCTCTGAAGGAACATAGCATTTTTCATCAAAATCTGGATGTCTGCTTGGAGAAAGACAACAGAAATGCACCATTCAGGTGAGTATTTCATTTAAGTTGCTATAGAATGAGCAGAAGAATTCCATGAAGCAAAATGATAATGAGGAAAGTAAAAATCTGCCAATAGGAAAAAAAAGGATCTCTTGTTCTCTTCTTTTTCCCCCTCTTTGGTCAGTTCCATTTTTGAATCCTCCCAAATAAAAGAGCACACACTAAAGACTTACTTTGCTTTAAGTGTTTCCTCTTGGAAATTCCATTGAGGGTCTTCCACTAGCTGGAGTTCTCGTAAAACACTCCCTGGCTTGTAAGCTGCATTGATCACCATGCTGAGAACCTATTAAAGAGACAAAACAGACAACACTGATGGGTTTAAAACTAGTCCTTGACCACACTGAATATGATCCCAGGTGCTGCATAAGCAGGAGCAGCTTACAGGTGCCTATTTCAGTCCAAGGCTGCACAGGGTAACTTCTAGATGCAATGAGAGGAGGTCCCAGATTCAATCAATGTGCCAAGCATGCTGCAGATGACACATTGGTCTGATATGGTGACTGCATTAAATGCTGCTATCTAACCCCAAACTCTCATGTTAATCATTCATTTTTCTTTGAGACAGACCCTCTCACTCAAAGCAGATTCCATTCGCTGTATCCATAGTTGCTCTATTTAATATAGAATGAAAATACTTCTGATGGCTCAACCAGGTACAAAGTTGTGTGTACCATTACACACTGAACACCAAAAGGGGAATTCACACACTTGAGGCCAGCAATATGCTTAAGTGTCTGAGTGCTGTGTGCCTTGACTGTATTAACGGAATATTAATGAAGCCTGCACAAAAAGGGTTTGCAGGAGGTGTGCCTGAAACCCAGTGTGTGTCCACTCTTCACAACAAAACACATGTGCCAATCCATTTAATCCAAAGTCTCTGAGAACAGAAACGATTCCTGCTATTGGCTCAGGGATTCCAAGCTTTAACAGTCTACACTTGGCCTGAGGAGATAAATACAAGAAAAACAAATCTCTTAACAGCACCAGACCATGTGCTTGAACACTTTGCATTGTATGCACATGAACGACCCCACAGTGAGTCCGGATTAGTTTTGACATAATTTAGCTCTTTACCTAACGCCTGTTCTTAATTCTTCGGGGGCCTGCAAATGATTTCAGTATGATGAGAATTCAGTTTCTCCAGCACCCATGAACATGGTTCATCACAGATTAAAAACTGACTGGGTCATACTGCAAAAAGCAATGTGTTTTATGTTGGGGGGGTTCTGTTTGCTGTTGGCGTTTTGGGGGAGGGGGGTTGGGTTTGGGTTTTTTTAACGATTTTTCTTTCCTGGGTTGTTGGGTTTGGGGGGTTTTGGTTTGTTTTTAAATCCAGCAACCTGAGGATTCACTTACATTTTGATAATCAATCATTTTCAGGCAAGGGCTTCACTTACCGCTGCGCAGTACCATGTAAAATGGCACTGGTTGGAGTTGTTTGGCTAGCTTATTTATTAGAAGCAAATTCTGACTTATCACTGGGCCCCTGGAAACATTACTCAACCCATGCTTCAAAAAAGTACAATTAGAGACACTTAAAGTACTGGCTAATCATAGCACCAACGTCTTACTCAGCTCCGATCATCTGTACATCTCAGAGCACAGTATGAGGAGGGAAGGAGCACACTCCCTCTCTCACACATAGGGAACCTACCACACAGATTTACCCACAGCTTTCCAGCTGGTTCCCATCTCCTCACACAACTAGGTACTAAGCCATACAGATTCCCAAGAGAACAAAAGAAAGCAGAGTGAGCCCATCCAGTTGCTCATCCACATGTTTTCTTGCCTGCCTCTCGCCATACAAACTAATGGGCACTGGCTTTTGACTCAGAGACACCGAGGCTCAATGTAGGGAAGCCAAAGGTGGGCTTTCAAAACACATCAAGTACCTGGGTAGCTCTCACACTCATTCACAACTCATCAGTTGTGTTCCCCTCTTGATCAGCAAATCCAGGCAGTTATTTAAAGCTTATGCTAATGTTGGGAAAGGTCTCCTTGCACACACTTCTAAATCCATCCTACCTGCTGGTGTGAAAGCTGTTTATTTCCCACCAGCAGTGCTGTCCTGCTCCTTTATCAGGGTCATGGTGTTTGTAGTTGTCAGAACAGTTAGGAAATGAGCAAGAAAAACCCCAACCCTGCAAATAACTGTGTGATCATGCCTGGGCGTTATCCCAGATGCCTAATCAACTCCAGCCCTGGACACCCACAATATCAGGACTTTTCTATAAGCTGGCTTGTCATCAGCAGGACTCTGTAAACGTTGAAACTCAGTTTTAAAAAGAGTGTTTTGTAAGAATAAACATGTGCCTTTAGGGGAAAATAAATGGGGTTTGTAAAACTTCTGGTTTTTACTCTTCTTGTATCTCAAACCAATCACTGGACTTGGCATTTTACCCTACAGCAGAAGCTCATCACCATCTTAACACTGTTGCCTTCTAACATTATCACTTCATATCATACACTATTAAACACTAGGGAGAAACAAGCACACTGGTTCTTGTGGGAAAATTAGCTTGATTAAAGCAAAACCAGTGAAGCAACCTAGACTAGTCTCCAACTTTCCAGTTTCCAGCTTCCAGCTTCCTCTGGACATGGTAAGTTACTTCACCAGATCAGACTGGTCAAATGTTCACTAAGTTCCCGTCAGCTGGAGCGTGACCAGTCTGAGATTTTCGCAATTTATTTTCAGCTCTCTCAATCAAGAATGGTTTGGGTGAAGCCAGCAGTGCCCTGGAGCAGAAAGGTGGATTAGACAACACCAGCCTTTGCTCTTATGCATCTGTGAGGATTTGTTTTGACACTGCTGGGTTCAGTGTCAAGCAGGTTGGAGTCATAAGCATGATCATGCAGCACCACCACAAGCCTCTATCCAACCTTATAAGCTCCTGACATCTTAGCTATAAAGTTCTCCATGTCACAGATTCACAAGTGCCCTTTTCTGAGGGTGTCTAGATGTGCCTGATCCACTGGGCAGTTCACCACCTTTCTTCTCATCATAGGTTTTTGGTATTCACACATTTCCCATCCCTCCACCCCTCTTCATTAATAGTTCAGACCCTGGATGAAGCTTTTTCAGGAGGAATAACTGAGAATATGCAGTTCAAAATACCATCACAGAATGGTTTTGGTTGGAAAGGACCTTAAGATCATCCAGTTCCAACCCCTGCCATGGGCAGGGACACCTCACACTACACCATGTCGCCCAAGGCTCTGTCCAACCTGGCCTTGGACACTGCCAGGGATGGAGCATTTACCAACACTCTGGGCACCCTGTGCCAGCGCCTCAGCACCCTCACAGTAAAGAACTTCCTTCTATCTCTCCTGTTCAAGAGCACAATGATCAGTATCAACATGAGGAGAAACTCCATTTCCCTCCTGTATCTGAGGTATGAGCCCACATTTCCTACTTAACAGGAGAAATCCTAACTAGCCTCAGGCAGGAGAGTAAACATTTTATTTTACTTGGAATAATGACATGTCTGTGGGACACTAAGAGAAAGGAAAAGAGTTCTTTGGGATTCTTTCTTTAAATGAGCAAGGATCTAAAAGTGAGCTTTTGACAGTGCCAAGGTTGTAGCACTTAAGCCTTGACATGCTTATGACAGTCCATGACATTTCAGAAACACCTATGTCCAGATGCTAAGTTGGAGGAACTACTACAGATGAGCTGAAGTCCACAGAGCAGTGTTGAGGAGGATGTCAGTGAACTCTCTTGCTGAAGTGCAGTTTATCTCTCCAGACTGTAGAGGTTTCTGCCATTCCAACACCACATCTGATCACTAATGATAACACTATCAGCCTGGCTCAATCACACACCTAAGGCTTCGTACAAGCTACCTAATTTTCTGAGCACCGTGATTTAATTATGCCAGTTTCTCCTAAGAAGTCATGCTGTGCTCCAAAAAATTTCCAGTTGCCGACTGCAATAGCTTTCCTTGACAAATGCTGTCTGATTTCTCCTCTTTGCATCAGTTGGACAGTCACATTGCCTCTAAGTCCATTTTCTCTTTAAAAAGAGAAAGAGAAATGTGCCTTAAAAATAGTAAGAGCAGTAAGCAATGAGGCTAATTAATCTTGACAGCACATTTCCCCAAGATATAGTGGGTTATAGATCATCTGAAGTCTTAAAAAGACACCTCATTTTGCTTTACAGTGTTGCCGTGGTAAGTTATTTGTATAGATGGAAAAACTGTTCACAAGTACTTTGTAAATATTCTGACTGAAGAACTAAATCTAAAGCTGACAATCTGTTTATTTTAATTTAACTTAAAGTTAGCATTTATTACATATCTTAGCTACTATACAGCCACTATTTTTCAGCCTAGATGCAGCTGTTGGATGGCAATAGTTGATGTCTCCACTCCATTTGGCTGTGAGTTTCAACTTCTTTTCCAAACAAGTATCTCAGGAATGAGATAAGCTCTGCAGCTGATGTTAAACAAGAGGCATTACCACCTCACTTGCCCCTTGGGGTGAAAGAAATCACAACAAGCCACTGGTCCCAGCAGAAACTTGGGTTGGCACCAGGAATAATGAACAGCTAGGCTTTAAAAATAAGTTTGGCACTAGATAGCATGAGTTACTTGTCACTTGCTTAAGGCTTGGCATGGATGCAAGGATACAAACACACAGAACTAAAATCAGTATTTTTGATCAAACTTCTAAATTAGTTGCAATTGCTCTCAAGATTTTGCTGGGAAATCTTGCTCAAGGGCTGCCATTCCTGAAGGCACCCTAGCAGCTTCCTCCTGCAGAGCTCACAGCCTCTGAATCCAACACCAGGACAAAACAACAGGGCAGAAATCAGGGGGGTGCAGTAGCGATGCAGAACTCAAGTGCCTGTTCTGTTGGAAGTGCTGCACAAAAGCAAACCTATCTGTGCTGCTTCTCTTCTGACACCCCAAGTGAGAACAGCCCACACTACTCAAATGGAAGGTTCCTATTCCACACTACAAAAGTATGTCCTAACCTTGTTTGATCCAGAAGCAAGCACTACTGATCCATAGCTACCCCACTATTAGCGTGCAGGTGAGTAACACCAGTTTGTTAGGAGCTGGATCCAGAATGATGCTTCAGTATATCAGTGATGGAGTTGCCAGTTGGTCCCATTCTTAAGGAATCTGGAGAAGTTGGTATTAGCCTAGGAAGCAAAGCACTGAGATACTAGGAGAGAACCTGGCAGAAGCTTTCCACTGCTTATGTTTTCACAATCCAAATTCCAGGAAGAAAAGAGGAAGAAACATTAGCATAAGTATTGGCTGTGAATGCCTCCTGTTTCCCCCATGTTGCTTCTTCATTGCCTGTTTTTCAAGGAGCAGCAGATTGCTAACGCTCCCCATCAGCCAGCTGCTATGGACTTGCTTTCAAATTTGGCAGCCATCAGCTTCTGTCCTGCGATCTTTTTATCCTGCTTTCTGCTGAGGGCTGTTTTTGACTTGCTTCTTTGGGACCCAAGTGTCCCACCTGCACAAGCAGCTGGATTAGGTTCTCTTCATGCTTCCAACGATGTGACAGCCAGCAATGCTGTTGTATAAAGCAGTGCACATAAGTGATGAGAAGGGAATGGGGACACAGGCATCATTCTACAGTACAGTACAGAGGTGTTTTCGAAAGTGGTGGGTGATTTGGGAGGAATCTCACCTTTCAGGTGTTTCTGTTAAGGGTTGGGATTTGCCTCATTTCAGACAACTGAAAACATCCTAGGCTGGGCACTGAAGGTCTTCCAAATACATCAGATTCATAGAACCAAGTGCCTGTTCTGTTGGGAAGGGACCTTAAAGCTCATCCAGCTCCAAACCCTGCCATGGGCAGGGACGCCTTCCACTAGAGCAGGTTGCTCCAAGCCCCTGTGTCCAACCTGGCCGTGAACACTGCCAGGGATGGGGCAGCCACAGCTTCTCGGGGCAGCCACAGCTTCTCTGGGCACCCTGTACCAGTGCCTCACCACCCTCAATGGACACCTAGAATGGACACCCTCAAATGGACACCTACGGTAGATGGAGCCCTCCATCCACATCAAGTGGGGTTCATATAGGTACAGACCTGAGAGCTGAAAGTTCTACATTTCTAGAAGACCCAAGTCAAACTGAAATGATAACCAAGGCACCAGTGGCACCCTGCTTATCCAACAGTACCACCTTGCTGTCCTCTGCCACTTGCAGTCACCTGGGCTTTCATCTGTACATGGGCTGTCATCTCTGTGGAAAACATTTATGCATTTTTTCAAACAAGATAGCTTTATTCTGAGGCCAACAGCAAGTGCTCAACACTCTGCATTCATCCCAAAGCAAGCACCGATTGGGTCAGGACAAAGCGAACAGATGGTGGTGCTCTGCCACTGGGATTAACCTATCCATATTAAGCAAGAGCTGGGCACACCACAGCTTCCACTCATCACACCACACACACCCCTGCTTGGCTTTCTGTCCTGACCTCAATTGTTTTGGCCCCATCAGTCCATGGTCACATATACAAAAGGTGTCACCCACACTGAATCTGCTGGCCCAACAGCATCGTGGATGGCAACAACCACAGAGGTCCTCTTTAGGGACAGCTCCAACAGAACATGAATTCTCTTGCACACAGTTAGATGAAACTTGCTCTCAACCAACAGAACTCCCCATGTTTCAAAAATGTCATCTCTCCCATCAAAACTCACAATGCATATACGACCCTCTTGTAGTTTTGACATATGGAAACCACTATAGAGCTCTGGGAATGTTTTAGGTGCATTCCTTTCAAATTCTGGGCCTGGCAACCCATGACCCTTGCTTTCCCCCTCAAAACCCCCAAAAGAGAGCTGAGCCATACCTCTTTGAGGACCAGCACACACTTGCCAGGCCCGACAGACTGAGGTAGCTCTGCTATTCTGCCTTTGTTTAAATATGGACCTGAGAAGCAGCGGTGGTTGATGTAGAGCTGGGGGCAGCAGTATCTCCCATTGATGGTGCCTGCAAGGAGAAAGTAGCATTGATGTGCATGTAGCACTCCTGTGCAATAAATCAAGGGCCCTTCTTCCTCCTAGGTGTGGTAAGGAGGGAAGAAGAGTAAAGGAGGCACAAAAAAGATAGAAGGCAGAGAAGCCCCTGCTACTTGAATCCATTGAACACAACAAAGTCAAGTGCTTTTAATAGCAACTGATTTGGCTGCACACCCTACTGAAAGGAGACTCGGGAAAGGATTTAATTCATAACATGACCCGAGGCTCTTTCATAACTCACATTGCAGGTGGGTGTGAGTGACTCAGTTGCAACTTGCCAGAAAGGGAATGTATTAACTTCTTCTCACAGATACAGAATCAACACAGGGAGAAAATTCAAGTGGAGAGCTCTACAAACCCCTCTTCAGCTACTGTCCAACCCAGTGAGCACTGCAGTGCTGTTCTGCTGACCCAACATAGGTCTGCAGAAGAGACTTCTTTGTCTGGGCTAATTACTCTGTGCTCCGTTATAGCCCATCGAGAGAAGTGGGTGGATCTCAATGCAGTTCATCTTCCATCCAAGTGGTTATCCACTTTTTGGTTATCATACCCAAAAAGAGCCTATTTCTCCCCATTTGATTGTAATGGGGCCCTGGGATGTTGGCTCAGATGTCAATGTGTGTCCTGCAGCCTGCTGAAATAAAGTGAGTTAAATCCTGCCTCTCCTGCTGCGTCTAAGCAATTAAATAGATGAATACTGCACTCTCAGAGCCTCCTGCCATTGCTAAAGGGGAGAACAATCTGCCTTTAGCAAAAGGAGCAGCCATGCCACAGTGTACTTGATGCTAACACAGGGACCCATTAAGTCCTGGTGTAAGCGTTTTCATTGATGCCAATTAAAAAACCACATGCATCTCCACCAGGGCTTCATTAGCCTGGCCTTAACATCATTAGCTGAAATGGGTAAGCTGCAGGGGAACTCAGATAGCCCCAGCAAGACACAATGTTCACACATGGAGGACCAGACCCTCACAGGCTGTACATCAGAAACTCCTTGCACTGTTGGTGGGTCCACACCATCCTTACACCCCCTGAGGATGTGGTTCCATCTCCCCACCGTATGACACAGTCAATCCCTTTTTGGGGTCATCCCCCTCCATAGAGGCAATGGGTCCTTGAAATTAGGATCCTGCCAATGCCAAGCAGCCTTACCTGTGGTGTCTGGCTGAGGAACCGGGCAGAGATCATGAGGTATTTTCTCAACAGGCACTGTGGACGGTAACCTGTTAAACAGCAGTTTGGTGTATTTAATAGTGTCACACAGGACAAAGGGGCAGAACCAGTATTCACGCTGAACCGAGAGGTGCACCAGCACCTGCCTGGGCTGAGGAATGGAGATACCTCAAATACAATCCCATTTCCACATGGTTTATCATAGCCCAGGGCCTGCATATTGCAAAAGAAAGAGCCAGATCCACCCCTCCTTCAAAAATATACTCTGGTCTGTGAGCTTTAGCCAAAATATTCACACTCAAATCCCATAAATTCTTGTTTCTAGAATGGGCAAGTGCTAGATAGGGAAATGCCCTCCTGGTACATGCCCATTTTCCATAAGCATCCCTTTCTGGCCGTCACACACCGGCTATGCAGTCCCAACCAGTACAAAATCTCTATTATAAAGACTTTCTAATGTGCTCACAAATATTTCAAAGTACTCTCTTGTCAATTCTGCTGCAGTATCAGGGCAGTAGTTAACAAAGTCACTCTGTGTATTACCTCCCCTGGTAAACCCAAGGCAACCCTGTAAAAATATCACCTTAAATATCAAAGACTTACTGCTTTTCTGGTTGCACAACTGCAATTCTTCTCTTCCTTCTCACTGCAAAAATGAAGCAAGGAAGAAAACAATACACTTTTGTACCCTTCTGTCCTATAAAGTATAGCCATAACGCATAAAAAGCTGTATAAATGCACTGGCTATAAAATGACTTGTAACACAATGAAATGGTACTTAATTACTATCACCATCTTTTCTTGGTTTTTTTTTTTTAAGTCACTACATCATTAAAACCTACTTTAAAGATCTAATAATACATTTAATCTTTCCTCTGGAATGCTAATATTGTGTTTTATGGGATAAGTGTAGAAAAAAATTAAGACAAAAACACAACTATTTTTCCATACAGAAACACATATGGATAAGATTACATTTTACAAGCATGATTACCTCCAGCATCATTTATTCCCAGCTATAAATTGCGATAAGGCTGCATAATGTTGCCATAGCAGTATTCTCCCAAATTAGGCCCCGGCTGCCTGATTTTTAACTTAAGCATATTTAACTCTTCAAAAGGGTTGACACATTTTAAAATTTGCCTTTCAGATGTTAATTAATATAAACAGTGAGGCTAATTTTTCATCTGGTGGCTTGAGATTGGAGTTGGATAGCTTCTGCGAGGAACAGCGGAACAGCACCAAGCCACTGAGCACTCATGAACAGCCTTCAAATGCAAATGGAAAGGGAAGAAATTCATCTTAATACGCACTGAAGGCAGGACAAAACACTATAAGGCTTAATTATGCTGGGAGAGATGTAAATTGAATACTAAGGAAATCTCTGAGCAGATAAGTGCAGTGAAATAACTGAGTAGACACTGCAGGCAGGAGCAGAAACTACCTCGCAGGAGGCCAGGAAACATTTCTCAATTTAGATGGAACAGATCCTGTTTTGGAGAGGAAGCAGCTGCATGGTCTCTTTATGTCCATTCCACCCTGTATTTCATGGGGTTTTGCTCGATTTGAGGTCCTATGTCCCAATTCACTCAGGTGCCCCAGCGAACTTGGGTCAGCACAACAAAACCTGGCTTCACTCTGACAAACCCATCACAAACACACAACCCGCAATGTCAATCCACATAACAGTGAAATCTTAAACCACATAACAGCCTTTCCTGGTGCAAACAACCCCATGTTTTAGAGGGACTGATCACACAGACAAGTACAAATCACATAATACCAGTGCTGCAGAGTCTGGTCACTAATTAGATTTATTGCTATTTATTACAATACACTTATAGCCTGGTTAGTAGTCTGCTAGTTAGGTTGGTAGTTTCAAGAATGGGATTACAGACATAAGACAAACTCCCTGATATATCTGTTGATGTAATATTGATGCTGCTTGAGGTTTCTATGTACTTACAAACAGCTTTGTGTGGTGGAGTTAGGTTATAAGCATTCGCTTCACACCAACCAACGGGGAAAATGTCCATAGACTCTACATCAACTATGTACTCTGGAGAGGGCATCTGTAAACCTATAAACACAAATTTATAATGTAACTTAGACATAGGAATACCAAGCTCAGAGCCATTGGAGCATTCATCATGAACCAAGCGAAGCAAATGATGGAACATGCGAAAATAAATCTGCTTCCCTGCATCAAAATCAGGCTCCATTTCATCCTCAGTTCTGCACAGACAGCAATGATAAGGCTGTTGCATTTACAGTGCAATGTGATTCCAGAGAAAATCCCCATGAAGAGCATTCTAAGGGTGTGCAGCAAAGCAGCCAAAAGCCAGTAAGGTAAAACGTGTGTGACTTTCCTCAGCAAGATGGGCTGATTGAACCTTAGGGGTTTTGTAGAGTTCAGAAACAAGTTAGCTTGCTTTTAAAGGTAAAGATGTATATAAGCTAATGTGAGGATAGGCCTTTATGCCCCAATACCCGCCCCCTGAAGCATTTTTGTATGATCTGCCCTTGAGTCGCTGTTTTTAAGTGTGGGAGATGGCCACTCTTCTACCTGGAAGTGCCATGAATTCTCCTAGGGCTCCTCGCTGCGTTGGAACATGACCTGATCGCCCAACAGGGGAGAAGCAATATAAAAGCCCCAAGTGGGACACATGCACTAAGATCTCTGGCATAATACTGAATCCAAAATCCCATTGAAAAACTCTGCTTAAAGCAAATCCAGTTTGGTTATTAGGTGTCCTTGAGAAGACACTCTCCTATCTTGGTTTATGCGAGTCATGCTCAAAGCCCATTGCAGCAAATGGAAATACTCCTGCTGGCTTTGAGTTCTTCTGAAAACAACTCTGTCTCCTGAGCCAAGACCCCATTTAATTACTCCAATTCAAGTCCTCCTGCACTGTCACAGCCTGGTCAGCAGCTTCACCCCCCTCTGCCATTTCCACCTGAGGACTTACAGCTCCAGCACCAGCATGAGGTGATCTCCTAATAAAAGAGACCAAAGGATCAGCAGCTTCCCCTACAGCATCCTTGCCTTCGCATCTGTTACAGCATTTTTGCCTCCTGCTTCAGGCAGCAGTGTTTGACTGTGCACAGCTAGATGACTATGGGGAGCTTCCCACTAACGAATGTTCATCAAGGGCTTGCAGCGTAATTGAAACAGTAATTGAACTTTGTGATGGGAATGGCATTGAAGACTGAGATGCAGCATTTGGATCAGTCTTTTCTCTAGTAATAAACTTGCTGCACTTTGACAGTGGCTGTATGAACACCCAAAGGAAGTAGGAAAATAGGTGCTGGTGCTCACAGTGCTGGAGGAAGTAATTAAAAAATGAAATCATGATGTCTGCATGAATTCATGGATGTCTTCATGACAGGGTTCTGTGAATCATGTTCATGCATTATACATTGAAGATACAGTCCCTATTCCACTGGGATATGGGGAAGGGAAAAGGATGGGATGAGGGCACGTGATACAGAATGTAACCTGCTCATATGAGCAGCTGAGCCTCAATGCAAGGTCTCAGCAGCTGGCATTCCCTGAAAAACCATTTCCCTCCAAGAGGTCACTGCTCAGTTTGGACCTGAGGAAAGCTGCAATCTCCAATGGGCAAAACATTTTTGCCTAACACCACAAATCCAGCCAAGGAACCGATGTGAGAACTGCTGAAGTAAGTGGCAAGACATGCACCAAGTGAGCAAGGCACGGATCAAGCCTTAAACAAAGCAAGAGATCAACACATTCCCCACTGAAATTTGACCAGAGCTGGGAAAATCCACTCTTTTCATTACTGTAACTGTTCTACAGTGTTATTCTGACCAAATAAACAGATCAAATGTACTTTCCTGCTTGCAAGCAACTACAAATATGACATGAACTTTCTGGTTTCGAAGTTTACAGCTGGAGCCACACTGATGAGCAAGGAAGCACCATAATGTCTGTTCTGCTGTAACACCACTATTCCTCTAAGACACATTCATAGCTTCTCTGTCCTCCTTGGCACTGCTTCTTCCCTCTGGCAAGCGATAACCCTCCCTTCCACTCCAAACATCTTACTTCTTTATTTGGCCTCACTCATGTAAGTGGAAAACAGCTTGCTTGAGACTCATTAGTTTCAACTTCTGCTTTTTATGCTGCCAGCTTCTCAGACTAAGAAATGTCCATAAGGCTTGAGAGGTTAAATAGAAGAGAACAGGGAGACTGAAAACAGAGTGAAGAAGATTTCCACGCTGCTATGAATCTTATAGGATGGGCAGAATAGAGCAGCAACTCTCAAAGGGAAAATTATGGAAAGGCTCCCTGGAGAAGTGATTAACAAAAGGGTTTTCCTCAGATTCCTCGGCTATGCAGAGAGTGAACATTATTACTTGTATAAATTCACACCAGAAAGCTTCAGCTTTAAAATCTAAAATGAACCAGTAAAAATTAACAATGCAGATGATGAGTAATAAAGTACCAGAAAGTGATAGGATGCACACAGCATCGGATCAGCCCTATGCTTCTTTTCCACCATAGGGCAACTCAACTGCTGCTCATTAAATGCTCACCCTGAAGTTTACAGAGTTTTGCTACTGTACAAAGCATGATTTATTCAGCAATGTTCCCTCGTGTCTAACTCGACACTGCTTAACTACTGCATCCTGGTTTATGGCTGCAGTTCGGGCTGTCAAACAGTGAAACTGGGAGGGCAACAATGAAAGCTTCAGACGCACCCATGATAAATGGTGGGACCCGAGGTCTTCAGCGATGGGCTCCCATGGTAGTTGGGGAGTCTTGCTGCTCCCAGAGTATAAATAATCAGTTAGAAACAATAGCGTATTAATGGAGTCAAAAAAAACCATGCGATGGTTCAAGCCACATTTATTTTACAACTCTGCAAGCAGGGTTTGGGGTTTTTTTAATGCCTGGTTTTAGCATAACACTGTGCATACTGAAGCCATATATTTCACCAGCAGCAAATATTCCTCTTTATGTTTTACAGTCTTTTGCAGCTTTTCCTTTTACTACAGTTCTATTCCTGGTATCAAGATACAAAACAAGCGTAAAGCATCTATATATCAGGACGCAAAAGACAAGGAGATGCTCACAGGTATTTTTATGACGAGTTGTAAAATCACCCTTTAACAAATTAAAAGTACAAAAGGCAGGGAGAGATAAGGCAGGGGAGCAAGGTGGGGGTGTGGGGCACTCTCCCTGCCTCTATGCAGGGTCTTGGAGGACTAGTTGATTTAAAAACCTAAGAAACAGCACTTCCTCTTCACTATAATGGGCAAAAGTTTAATGAACACTGATTCCCTTTGAAAGTATTACAGCTTCAGGGGCAGGGGGAAGAAGGATTCCAAAACCCCATAAAATCTGCATATAAAAGTGAAGGCACCTGGCCATTTAAGAAGGGAAGTTGCCAAGATGGGTCAGATTCCTTGACCAGATATTCAACAACAGCTGAACTGAATTTCAATTCCTATTCAACATGAACTGAATTTCCAACAAGTGCTGATTCCAGCCCTTTAACAAAAACACTTGCTCTGTGTCCAGACCAGGCTGCAGATAAGCTTTTGCTACCTCTAATCAGAAGGCAACCAGTTATCTTTGATAAGAAAGACAAAACCTGCTATTACACACAGCTCTACTAAAAGCAAAGATGCAAAGTTGTAGCTGCTCTTCACACTGGAGATAATCACAGAGGAGACAAACTGCCTGGGGTGACAGCTGTACGTCAGGGATGGAGAAGGATGACAACCCGAACTTCTGCTGCATTCAAGCACATGCCTGCAGCTCTGCTCTTCCCACATCTCAGCCAGCCCAAACCACGAGGCTCAGCAGCAAAGACACAGGAGGAATGAATGATTTGGCCTGCCAAGCCTTAGGTCAGGAAGAATTTCTCTTTAGGTAGGAACTGAGTTATAAATCTCAGAATGGGATATATCATGGAGGTGTCAGGAAAGCCTTTTCTACCATATAAAGCTACTTTGTAGAGCTAAACACCACTGAACATCTGCCTTTCTTACATTCAGAACAAGCTGCTGGCACAAATGAGGTACTCTGGGTTACCTGACAAAGTTTTTACTAACTGTAAGGGCTTTTGACTAGAGACCTTTCCTCTAGGGAGGGAGGGAGAGAGGAAAGGAAGGAGTTGTAGGGGTCAGAAGATCCCATGAGAGCACATTGGGAACCACAGTGGAAGTCTCTGCCACACAAGTGAGGCAAACATCCATTCCCAGGATGGAGGTCTATCATGTTGACAAGGAGGAGATTTCTATCATTAATGGAGATCACACCGACAGAGACCACATGGATGGGAGGGTGGAAAGTCTTGTGTTTCCCTCAGGGAAAGATAATTCTTTATAACATATAACTGGTCAACATGTATAAAATGCAAAGGCTGGAGAAAGCAGTTTTGTGCAGAGGATGAAGGACTAAAGAGAGTGCTGGAGTGAACCACAAACACAAGAAGCCTCTACTGCACATACCTTCAAGGTGAAGCCACATTAACCGTCCTTTAACTGAGGTGATAGAAGCGACACATATCTCTGCAGGGTTCCTGGGGTTCACCGCCTCCAGCTTCATGTTCTTAGTAAAGCCACGGCTGAAGGATGTCTGAAAGAGTCAAGAGCCAACACTGAAATATGGCATTGCAGCACTGTATGTCTTTAACTGGGTTGTCCACTGGGAAGCATAAATTTAGCATGGTCTGCTCTCCACTGGAAGTGCAGGATACACTGATGAACACAAAGGCATTCGGATTCAAAATGGAGATGCCCTGAACGTCTGTATTGGGTTTTGGTAGTGAGGAATGCTACAAGGATGGTTTCTGTAAGAAGCTGCTGGAAGCTTCCCATATGTTTCATAGAGTACATACCAGCCAGGTCCAAGACAAACCCTCCACTGGCCAAAGCTGAGCCCATTAGTGATGGTGGTAGAGCCTCTGGGATAACATATTTATGAAGGGGAACAGTGGATGCACAACAACAACTGCAGTCAGAGAGAGGAGTGAGAATATGTGAGAGCAACAGCCCTGCAGATCCTAAGGTCAGTGAAGGAAGGAAGGAGGAGGTGCTCCACACACCAGAGCATAGATTCCCCTGCAGCCCCTGGTGCAGACCACGGTGGAGCAGATATCACTCGCAACCTGTGGAGGTCCATGGTGGAGCAGACACCCACTTGCAGCCCATGGAAGATGACGTGTTGGAGCAGGGGGATGCCTGAAGGAGGCTGTGAACTTCATCCTTATCCTCTGTCCCTTCCAGCATCCCCTCTCCTTTCACTTAGTTTCAGTCCCTTCCCAATATCACCATCACCACTATCCCTAAATCACACTAACATACTGTGGCCATGCCATGGCTTCCTTCCCTTGCATTTTCCTTCCCTTTGTCCCACCTGTTCTGCAACACATCAGCTCCAGGTGCTTGCATCACTCTAGTTGCACACAGTAGCATGATAAACTTCCCCCTCTTGGCTGAGATTTTGGCTAATAATAATTAGGATGCGGAACAATTGTCACTGACTCAAAATGACACCAGTCTCCCATCCAGCAACCCCATGTGAGCAACTGGAAGCCAGACTCAAATTCAGCCCTTTTCCCATGCATACAGCACCTTGGACTATGTTCACTTCATTGGGTGCTCTTTATCAGACTAAAACTTCTGGATTTGGTCTTTTCTTCATAAAGAGGCCTTCCAAAAACATGCTGCTAGTCTCAAACATTGCTTGGACTGTTGCAAGCCTTGCTCAGCACACAGATCAGCTTCACCAGGACTGCATAAAAGCAGGGTGAGTTTGTTTAAATGCCTTTTATGTTGCCTAACAAGGAAACGTCATTTATCATCACACCCGGCTCCTTTCATTGCAATTCAGTGCTGGAGGCTAATTTACACCAAATCAATGGCAAAACAGTTAGCTGGGAGTTTATTTTACTAAGCATTTGGTCATGTCAATCCATTTCATAACTGCCTCTCCTTGTGAAATATCCACCCCGCTGGGGGAAACAGTTACAGCACATCCACTTCCAGCACCACGTCTAGGTGGAAGATGTGCCTGCAATACAGCTTCTGCCAAAGAGCCTCTCACAGCCATGAAACAAATGAAACAACCTGCCAGGGAGGCTGGACAAGCAACAAGAGCGAGATTACATCTCTCTGCAGAGAACTGTGTTATCAAGAGTGAAAGAATAACAGACACATGTTCATCTGATGGATGTATCCTTAAAAAAAGGGACATAAAAGTGCTTAGATCTGATTTAATCTTTGGATATTAGGCAGAGAGTACTCTCAAGGCTGCCAGTGCTGAGAGCATAGATCCATTACTTGACAAAATGAAAAGAGACATAAAGAAGAGGGAGGGAAGCCTGGAGAAGAGATGTGATAATTGTCCCACTCCATTGGTGTTATGTAGCATTATCCAGCTTCCCATAGTGCTTTCAGGAATCTGCTTAAAGAGCCCTGATGGTGCAATAAATGGGGCAAAGAAATCCCAACTCTGATTTGATTCCCTGGTCAAACTCTGTTGATGATACAGGTCTTCTGAATTCATCAACAAAACCTGTTCAAATTTATCAATTCACCATCAAAGGTCTGTTCAAGGCTGCCCTTGATCCATCACAGATGAGGAAGGCCATGCAAAAACATGCCTGGTGTCTTGTGAGACTGTCCCCATCCTGCTTTTCATAAACACTCTGTCTCAAGTCTCCTGAGTAAAGTGAAAGGCCATGTAATGCCTGAAGAACCTGCTTGTCCACCATCCACACATCAACTGATTTTGCAAACCCTTCCATGCTCATTTTAGGTACCACCACATTTTCAGCTACTGATGGGATCTCAGCTTCCACCAGTTGATGCGAGCATGAAGAGCAGCACCAGGTTACTGGAAAAGGCAGCAGGTTACATCTGTTTTTCACAAAGTGATGAACATATGTCGGATCAAGCCACATTGGACTGCCACTGCCAGAAAACAGCCTGCAAATGACTGTTTCCAAAGCTCTGAATCTTGATGGCCTCCAGTGTAAAGGTGCTGCTCACGCTCACATCACTGTTGCTGTATCAAGGAAGCATGTGAACTCTTGCAAAGACAAGAGCACCTATTCGGGTTAATCACTCCTCCCACACTCTGAATCAACAGTTTCAACCTTAGCTTTTAAATGTATTTGGTTTGGCTAAAGGTATCCCTCTGGGAACAAGAGAGAAATGGGAAAAGGGCCAGATGATATCATGCAATTTTTTACCTAGTTTATGGTTTTTTAATAGCATTAGAATTACTTGTAATGGTCATTTGAGATCCTTATTGTGCTAAGTGACCAGAGGGGAGATGAGGAGCAGGAAATCTAAATGAATCAGATAAAGACAAGATAACACGTTTTCTTTTTTAGGGGCAGAGACCTGAAACATTTCTTCAGCTTCTTTCCTATGCCAGGCTCATGGTGGTCTGGGAGAACCCCCCAAAGCCTTGCTGCAGCTTTTCTGTGCAAGCTGTTTTGTTTCACATGGATCAAGAGGAGTGACGCAAGGGCAAAAAGAGAACTTACATTTCTAAAGCACAGGTGAGGCGCAGCCTCCGCTCCACACTGCTTCTGGTAGTCTGCCCAGTCAAAGTCCTGGCCAGAGTAACCTGCGGTGTGACAAAACAGAAAGTGCCATCAGCCACCACTTCACACAGAAAGAGAGCACAAAATGGGCCCCAGGCAGATAAAGTCCTGTGTTTCAGCATCCCACCTCAGTGAACTGTGCAGTGTCAGCAGGCAGGTTTCTGGATGCTTGTTCATACACCCTCAGAGCCAACGCCAACTCTTCTCCAGTCCCTACTCACATACCTTCTGCATTTCGCTTTGAAAACATCAGGTGTTTGTTAAAAAGCAGTAAAATGTATTTATTTGCCTTATTTTCTCTTTCCTGTGAGCATCTCCCAGGCTTTAACAAACCCATAACTACTGAGAAGTGCTCCTCTCCCCAGTTTCCAGGTGGGGCTGGTCCAAGCCATCTTTCCCCTTCCTTTATCTAAAAGATGAGGTTATGGAGCTGGACATCAAGGGTCCCACAGCTGTGGACAGGGAGAAGATGAGCACTCAGAAGCTGATCCATCCTCTCTTTCAAAGCATGAGATAAATTCTCTCTCTTCATGGATATGGATGTACCCTCCATGCCTGACTTTCCAGCAGCTCAGCATACGTGAGCTGAATCCTATCATAGTAAGCATGTTATCCAAGGCTGTATAGAAATCTGGAGCAGAGCAGAAAAATGAATGCAGATTTCCCAGACTAAAGCTTCAGCAACTAGAAGATCCCTTCAGCCTCTGCTTCTGGGAAAAAAAATGGGAAGCAACATTGATTTATATGAGCATCTCTCAGACAGTCTCATCACAGAAAGACAAAACAGACCTCTGCTCATCCATTCTTCTTACCTGGCT
>NW_009931502.1:31963-33258 GCF_000696875.1 Nestor notabilis | reverse complement strand
GTAGGGAAAAGCAATCTTGGGACAAAGAGAGGGGTTTCATTTGCTTTTGAGGGTGTTTTTGGTCTGCCTCTTAGACTAGATTTTTACAGTGCTTGAAACCAGAGTGCTAACCCTGTCCAAGGCCCTGTGACGATACTGTCAATACTAACATTATTGCAGGACTACTCTTATTGAAAAGTTTCAGGACTCACCTAAAGGCCAAATTCTCCCCTCAATCTCTCTGGCATCTCAGCTTGGCCTCATTTCACAGAACATCCCTTAATACCTTTTTCATTGATAGTCAAAAAAGGACACTCAAGATCAGGTGGGAATGAATCATTTATCACAATGAAAATGATGACATTTTTTGTAGGCTAGGACTGGAATACGGAGTGGAGTCACCTCGCAGTCACCCAGAACCAAAACAGGAGGTAAAAATGCTGAAAATAGAGTCTCGAGCATCCTGCTACCATGCAAGTGTATGGGATAAGATGAACTTCTAATGAGTGCCTACATGACAAACAAATTAATGAGATAAAGCCTTGAGCTAAGATGCCTGTCTCCGTGGGGCATGAAAGCGCATAATAATTGGAAAGCTAGGAGTAAACATGCACAGGGATGTAAAAAAGGGCAGTCACTTATAGAGAATGTTCATTTTTCATACAGAAATATATATCCTTGTACTGTTTTTTAACAACCAATTTCTGGAACAGTGTTTTCATCCCACTTCTTCTTCCATCTCCTTTTTTCTCTCCAGTTATTTGTTTGCCAGATACTTTTCAGCTCCATAAAATGAAATGGAAAAAAGAACATCACGTCAGAAGGGGATGCATCTGATCACATACAGATGTTTGCAGTGGAGGTGCATGTAGCCGTGCCTGTCACCCTGCATTCCCTAAAGAGTCAACAGGGAAACAGGCAGGTCTGGAGGTGATCTGTCTGCCCTCCTGCAGAAGGAGCCTTGTTAAAGTCCCCTTTGCTCCCTATTGACTCCAGGAGAAGCTAGGATGATGGGCTCAGGTGGTTACAGCATAGTTGTCTACATTAAAACATGCGGGGTCCATCACAGCTGCCAGAGCACATTGCCTTCAGGGACCCAAAAACCTGCCTACACCCTGCACGTTCTCTGATTTAAATCCCTAATGGACAAGTTGCAATTGAATCTCAATTGCAAGTGACACAAAATCTTGATTGAGTGTATGGAAAAGGCTCATTGACAAGGTTTTAGTGAGGTATAAACACTTGACTGCATTGTCACTGCACAACCAGCCATTGGCTTGGCCCTGCACCATTGAGATTGCTGGCAGACTCTTTGC
>NW_009931502.1:0-31932 GCF_000696875.1 Nestor notabilis | reverse complement strand
AGCAGGAATAAAACCTGAGAGGGCAGTTAGAGAGTTTGCCATAATTCACTTCAACAGCCCAACAAGGATGACTCTTAAAAGATGAGCATGCTCAAGAACTGGCTTCAAACAAGTCTGGACCTGTATATGGCCTTTTCATGCAGCATCACAATATAAGCTGCATCCCTTAGCACGTGGGGAGGTACTACGTGCCCAGCACCTCCACTAGCACATGATATTCACATACTGTTATCCTTTACTGCTCAGCTCAAGTAATAATGTTCAAAACTTCATATGATTCAACTGTGCTCCTCAATCATGTCATACCTCATTGTGTTTGCTCTCAGCATGAAAAAGCCCAGTGGTCTAATCAGAAGCAAATATAACAACACAAATATACTGGAGGTTTTGGAAGTGGCATTTCCTCGGTTAACCTTACAGCTCGGAGCGCCACCAATATGTTTTTTTCCCCCTCTTAATAGCTCATAAAAAGGAACAATGGCTGTTACTTTAAAGGGAAGCGGTCTATAAATCCAGCTCTAATAAATATAAACAGTGCTTGTTCAGTGTTTATACAGCAGCAGTAAATGGGTATTCATTTTTGGCACTGTACAGGAAAATACTGCTCTCTATTTCTAGTAGCAAATGTTTGCACCTCCTGTTCATGACTCATCTAGTAAATGTTTGGCTTCAACAAAGGCCTGATAGGCAAAAAAAAAAAAGGCAAGAGAATAGGATATCAGACAAATAAAGGACTTTGAACCCAAATACCCCAACCTGGCACACTGTTCTGATGAAATCAAATCAATTTATTTTTAAATCTGAAAACTTCCTTGTCAACCATAAATGAACCAAAAAACCAAAGCCCAGAATACAGCAAAGGAATCCTTCCAAAGCAAAAGGACTTCTTCCATTGCCATTTTTTGCTCCATGGGAACTTCCTGCCTTTCAACAGGGAGAGCTATTTGGGAAACACTAAGTATTGTCAACATATTCTCTGTTAAGGGTGATGTTGGTTGGGAATGTGTTGAGTGCTGGGGAAGCAGAAGCCTGGTCAAATCTGGTGTGAGAAGGGGCAATTCTGGGCACCCAGGTAGAGCTGCCCAGTGATTTGGGTGAAAATGGGATTTCCTCCTCCTTCTGCAGACCTGCTCATCAGCAGCCAGCTCACACCGCAGCCTTCTGCACTCCCACAGCATTGCAGTCCTCTCATATCAGCCCTGGTTATTTCTTTATCCAAAGCTGGTATTACTCTGCTCAGAGAAGACCAACTACCTCAGTGCGAGCTCAGATGCTTTTCACTTTCCCTGTGCTTTCTGGTTTTGGTGGTTCGTGGGTTTTGTTTTCTAAAAGAAATAAGCAATTCTAACATCTGATTATATTTTAGTGACTCAAAGAGTGTGTCTGCCAATGGAAGAAGGGTGTGACACCAAAGGTGCTAAAATGCAGCTTGGGCGTGCAGCCCTCTTACACAGCATAAGAAATACAGCAATATACTGCATTTATCTATCTGCCACTTGCTTTATGCCTTTTTAATAGCTTCTCCCCCCTCCCCCCCCGATTTCTGATCTGACAGCAGAAAATATCAGGGGAATGAGGGGAGACTTTCTACACTCTCTCAGAAGCCCAAGTGGACCCCAGTCACCAGGCATCACACCAGATAACTACTTATCCCTTAGAGTTTGCTGGCCGAGTTGAGCAATATCTGTATGATGGATGCTACAGCCACGTCTGAAAATGTTGGCATCTAAAGGAGAGTTCACATGCATTTGACCCACAAAACACCACCCCAGACGGGCTTTGTATCAGCATAGATTGGGAAATATTAGGCCATGACCCTGTGCAGAGAAATGTCTGGCCTATGTTCACGGCCAGGTTGGACAGAGCCTTAGGTGACATGGTCTAGTGTGAGGTGTCCCTGCCCATGGCAGGGGTTGGAGCTGGATTATCTTAAGATCCTTTCCAACCCAAACCATTCCATGATTCTATGTTCTAGTTTAGTTAATCAGGTGGCCTGGGGGAAGCTGCATGTGAATTTGGGGTGGCAAAACCAAACCATTCTGTTTGCTTTCATTTTCAGCAACTTTTCTGGCCAGTATCAGTGAGCAGTCACACAGGAATTATCATTACACCTGGATTCAAGCAGGAGGGAGTTAAAGCAGCCAGACAGCACATTTATTTCAGTAAAAGCAACAGGGTAATCACAGATGCACCATATGCAGCTGCACAGACAGGACTCCAGGACTTCATGTGTGCTGAAGAGACACTCTGGATACACATAAGAGGACTCTGAATCCGGTAGGGAATAACCCTTCGCTTCCCTGGGTTTGTCAGCAGCATGCTTTTTCCAAAATTAGAACAAATCTGCATATACAAAACTTAGTGTTTGGGGGTTTTTTGGAAGGTGAGGGTTAAGGAATTTCAGGAAGATGCCTGGTTTGCCTCTAGTATGGTACAATTTTTAATGCTCCTTTTGCTCTTACACACACAAAGCATCACTAAGAGGCGTTTCACAGGAATTCACCAGGTTTCAGTGCAGCCTGCTTCAGACTATAAAGCACACGGACATCAATCCACCAGCAAGACTTGTTTGCAGACATGGTCATGGGCTGGTATGAGCTAAAACAGTCGCAGTGACTCAAGAGAGCTACTCTGGTTTGAGATACTGACGGTGATGGTGTGCAATGAACACATCATGGTTTTAAAGGCAATAACAACAAGCAAGCCTCCTTCAGAGGAAACCGCCAAGAAGGAATACAAACCCTTGGGAGGTGTGAGATTGACTCCGTTTTTAAGGCACCACTGTATTGGCAAGATCCCTAAGGAATCCGCATGGCAAAGCATTGAGATTTTGCTGGGTTCAGGTCTCACGTCATCAATGGTCACTTGTAAATAATGATTGTTAAAAACCTAAGGGGTGAAAAAGGAGAAAACAACATCAGAAATTAAATTCTCTGCAACTTTAGGGAATGTGGAAAGCTGAAACAGCCGGACCCTGGAATCAAACCAGGCATGAAAATAACCCAGCCTAACCTAGCACTTTTCATCCAAGTGTTTTTACCAAAGAAATCAAAGCCTGAGTTTTAGACATTGGTAAACTGAGGCAAGGGAAAGTGCTGCTGTTCAGGATCACTGAGTATTCCCGTAACTGGAGGCAATCCTGAAGAGCCCACAGCCTTCCTCTCTCTTGCGCTTGAGAGTGTCGACTAAATCCCCAGCTACCACCTCCATCCAGCTGTTTTATTTCTAAAGGTTTCCCAGATGTTCACGGAAAATACATATGCATGAAGGGGAAACAGGGATAAAAGAGGGATCCTTTTTTGCATGGAAGTGATAGATGGACATGCTTATCCCCACTGGATCTAAGTCAGCTGGTGATGATTATGGGAAAGAATCAATTCATTAATTAGGAACATTCATGGATTTTGAACATATTTCTTAATATGTCCTCCAGATAATTAAGTCTCTTGAAAACTCTCTGGAGTTTTCCTAAAGTGGAAAGGCTGTTTTCATCCTCCTTTCCAGGAGCTCACCTTGGTCACTGATGCAGGACAGATATTAAACGGCTCCCTTATATTCACCGCCTCCAGCTTCATCCCCACAGTGAAGAAGTGGTTCCTCAAATCAGCATGGTCCTGCAGGAAGAGATGGGGAAGAGAAGCGCATGGTATGCCAGTGCCATCCACCAAGAAGAGGCCAACACATTTGAAAATCTATTTGAAATGCATCCATGTGGATTTGGCACTTAGCTCATTAGCAGATTGACCCCCAATTGGCAGCTCCTGGTCCTGTGTTCTTTTCATGCCAACCGAAATACAGAGAGGGAACAGCCTCACTCCCAGAGGACAGATCTGCTGGACCAAGCCCATCACATTTAAAGCACAATGTGCATCCATCTCATCAACAGTGTCTAACCAGAACTTGGTCAACAAGGAGATCATGCTCACCAAATTGAGGACCTGTCTGAGAAACCATAGAATGGTTTGGGTTGGAAGGGACTTGAAAGCTCCTCCAGTTCCAGTCCCCTGTCATGGACAGGGACACCTTCCACTAGAGCAGGTTGCTCCAAGCCCCTGTGTCCAACCTGGCCTTGAACACTGCCAGGGATGGGGCAGCCACAGCTTCTCTGGGCACCCTGTGCCAGCGCCTCAGCACCCTCACCGGGTAGAACATATTCCTAATATCTGACGTCCCCCTGGGTAATGCACAACATGGATGCAAACAGCTTGGGGTGGCCCTGATTTACACTTATGGATGTCCAGCTCCTGCAGGGCACTGAAATAAGGACCTGGGCTGATTTCCATGTGTTGCAAGATGGAAAGGTCTTCTCTCCAGCCAGGAGACTAAAGGTGGACTAAGGCCCAGACAATGAACCCAGACCCAAAATGTGGGCAATGAGAGAACATGTTGGTGAGAAAACATACAGCTGTGTACATGCCCATCACAACACTTTCAACCTGGCTGTACCCAGAAGACTGCACAAAAAGGGCTTCATCCCACAGCTCTGGGATGGCAGCAAGATACAGACCCAAAATGCAGAAGTAACTGAGTTTTAATTCCCTGATTTGCAACCAGTTTGGTATTTAACATCTATCAAATCGCTCCATCCCTCGTGACCCCCATCTAAGTTGGCATCCTAATTCCAGAGCAATTATCATATTTTGTGTTCATTCAATAAAAATGTCCTGCAGTATTTCTAAACCATCTGTGCATTAGCCAATACAAGCATAAAAAGAGATGATGTTATATTTAACACACACAGACGACTCCAAAATGCATGCGGAAAGCTTGCTCTCTACTATGTGGTTAGCAATATCATTCCCATCTACATTCATTGCTACATGTTGTATTCTTGTTCTAAAATGATTTTCTATTGATCCAAAGTTGTATGTCATTGTGCTTTCTTTTCGCAAGAACTGTCTTCACTTGTAGACTTAACAACTTCTATTTTGGGATCTTACATCCCTGGTGCCAATAGAGATAAGGATTTTTTCAAGCTCCCACCACAATTAAATGAACCGTTATTTTCCTCTTACCAACCTGCAGTGTTACGGAGCCTTTTCTGTGAGAACCAAAAAGCAGTTAAGAAAAATCATAATGGATTTAGTCTCACAGCATGAGTATAAACTGATGGGGAAACTGAGGAAGATTGAGTGAAAATGGCCTAGATCCCAGTGAAGTTAATGGCTGGGGAAGGATCAGACATTCAGGAGTCTGAGCATCCTGCAGTGTAGCATAACTATCAGTCATACTTGTGCTTGCTGGCAGTCACTTCCATACCACTAAAGCCCCAAAGAGACAGGAGACCCATTTCTAGCAGCTTTGCACAGTTTCACTGAATAGAAGTCTGAAACAGGGAAGAGAATGTGGCTCCTTGTACATAGAGCTTGCCTAATACAGGGATGCACTGGACGGACAGGTTATCAAAATTGCCATCTTTGGAAAAGATGATGGCTGCAAAATTCAGACCGCACCAGGTCTGAACTTCAAATTTCCAAAGGTAAGAAGCATCTGTGCTGGAGAGCTGCCTCCTCCTGCATGAAGATCTGCACCCGATGTCTTCTAATCCTTAGGGTGAGGTGGTAAAGAAAAGGCAGCTTTGCAAAATGTACATCTGGAAGCAAGCTTACACTGCAGCATCTCCCCATCAAAAAGTTCCAGTATAACCCAAGATCCACCAAAGTACTTAATCATGTTAACCTTTAAACATGCAAGTAGTTTCATCAACTTTTGAAGTTATTTGTTGATTAAGACCAAAATATATCGAGACCAAACCATATTGCTTCTCATTTTTACTTGAATCAATTTCTTTGGTTCATCTCCTTCTATTTGTTTTGGCCTTTTTCAAAGGAAGAAAATAAAGAGGTTGAGAAAAAAAGAAAGCTAATAACATTTAAAGCTATTTTACTTCAAGAGCATATCCCCTTTTCTCCATGCACTATGTACCTTAGGATCAAGTCTCCCTTCTCTTTCAGCATAGCATGCAAATAGCTTCCCCATTAAATGAATAGCAAGAGCGAGCTTGCAAGGGGAGTTCATGGGATCTCAGGTATGTCTCCCTTTTGAGGGTCAAAATCCTCTTTGAAGCAGGAACGTACGTTTGTTTGGAGAGGTGCTGTGGAAATAAAAAGCTTGTCTGTGTTAAATGTCATTTTTGAGATGGATAAGCTTTCATGGAGAAAAAGCCTTTGTACCATCTCTCTCTGGCAAACGGTCAGAGTCTGGATATTTGATCTCTCTCTTATATTTGCTAAAGAGAAGAATCAAAATTTACCAAAGCAGCCTTAGATATTTGCAGCCACAAAAGGAAAAGAAGATCCTGGTAGTATTCACCGATTCCAGTGCTGGAGTTGCCTCGGCCAGCAGGGAATTACTTGGGATTTGGCATATGCTCCTCTTCAAAAGTCCAATTAATTTACATAATTTCTAAGAATAGGCTCCACAGAAGTGATGGCAAAGCTTTTAATTAGTATTAGACTCAAAGTGATACACTGAATAATGAACTGCTCTCTCCTCCCTTTATTCACATTGACAGGGAAGGTGCCTGTTTAATAAAAGCAGCTCCAAGAAGAGGACTGGAGGGGTGAGACATTCCCCTAGTCCCCGCCAGGCAGCTCAGCCAAGCAAAAGAAATGCCTGAAGTGATTATGGGTGACAGAATCCAATCCTTTGCCACTATTTCCTGGCATTCAAAGCCACCTAAGAGGGTGTCACTAGCCATTATTTTCTACTAACATCTCCAAGTGAGTTTCAATTTTCTTTGAAATGCAGATGAATAGGCAAAATATTTTTGGCCATTTGGAGCATTTCATAGCCTTGTGCATGGTGAAGCTTTACTCCTACTGGCAATCAATGCTTCCCAGAAGCAACCCCACTGACCACAAGGATTTACACCAGCAGGTTGCTTGTCCTGAGGTTCACAAGCCTTGTTTGGGTGATGGAAATACCCTCTGACTGCTGAAAAGCAGTCAAGTAAGCTGGATTGACAGTCAAGGATGAAGAAGAGTCCCTCATAGCTAAATGAAAAATCATGCCACAGAAAGCACAACGAATTAACGTGGTACAAGCACTGCAGCTGATCATTCAGAGGGTCACAATCTCTACAGGATGGATCACAGCCTGCAACAACACTCATGAGGAATGAATGGAAAAGCGTATAACCCTCCACTGAATGTCCATCACTTGCAGCCCAAACCCATTGGCAAAAGCCAGGGCTGTTGCAGCTCTCACTACAAACCACAAGAAGCAATTAAACCCAGCCCCACGCTCATAGTTTTAGAGCAGAATGCAGTTGTAAATATGCCAGCATGCACAGGCTGTGACCCTCCAGGCCACCTGAAAGAACCCTGCTTTGCTGTGCATCTGCATCATTGTCTCTATCTTCATATGGCAACCCTTCTGCAAAAACACGGATGGGCTTTGCAACCAGCATCACCTACAGGGCTGAAAGCTGAAGGTCAAATAACAAGTCAGCAATGGTGCTGGGAGGAGAACCAGGCTCCTAATTCCCAACCCTTCTTTTTTAAGTACTGAGATAGCAACTCTATTTTCTCCTTCACAGCTAACAAGCCACTGGCAATGCAGCTTTCAAAAATTATGCAGGTTTTGGGTGACTTGGAAGCCTAAATTTCACTCCAAAAGAGATCCACAAACTGATTTACAACAGCATTCAGACTCTTTAAGGATGCAGATAGGCTTTAGGGAAGTACCCTTGTGGGTGACATGCTTAAATCCTAATAATAAGGTCACTAAGTATTAGCTTTAGGTCTTGGGCTCAAAAGATGTACTTTAAAATCAAGATAATCATTTGTACTTTCTGGTACCTAAATATCTTGCTAAATCTGGCTTCTAAGTATTTCTACTCAACAAAGGTCATTTAAGTGTAAATAAACTCAGATTTGTCCATGTCACAGGAGTGGAGCTCAGGTAATTTTACAGTGCAGTGGGTAATGCAGATAGCGCAGGGTGACTTGGTTAAGCTGCTTTTGCCCGTGACATTTAGGGAAGCTGTACTATGGGCTGGTAGCTCTAGCTGTGTCCACAAACCCAAGGAAGGGCATCACCTTCAGACTGTGAAAAGCTCATTTTAAGCCCATTCTGCTCAAGACAGAACTTTGGAATCGTCTCATTTTAAACCCAGCAGCTTATAGAGAGTACAGATAAGAGGAAAAGGCTCTAATGTGAACTCTGATTTCCAAATACTCTAAAAGTCAGGGGTCTTTTTGTCCAGGATAGTCAGATTCACACCAATTATAAGACTGCAACTCTGTGCAAAATTCAGGCCTAACTCTGAATGCTGAAAAGTTGCAAAGTTGAGAGGCTGATGAGAAACACTGAGCACTTAATAAATGATTGAACTGAGCCTCCTTTAATCCTCACCAACTGTAACAGTGTGAAATGCTATTGCCTTCAGTCACATCTTTCCCAATTTACCCTACCAAAAGACACAGAAGAAGTAGGCCCCATCTGGTATGATTGGAAACATATTATTTGATTGAGTTTTTGTTTTCAAAGACATCACTTCCCCCCAGTGTTTTCTCTAATTCTCCCAAGAACCTGGCTGTTTCTAATAGCCTAATTTTAATCACAAAGCTCATGTGTGGTAACCAGTCACAAACACAGTAATAGCAGTGGTTAAACTGCCTCTACAGGAATCTGGCATTGGTTTTTTAATTGAGCCTAAATAAATAAATAAATAAATAAACCCTCTCAAATGCAATCCTCTGCATTACTTGCAGATGAATCAGTCTTGTTTGCGATTCAACTTCCTTGGCTAAACATGGAGCAATTTTCCCTGAAGGCACATACATTCAGGAGACACAAATCCCCCCGTAAGACACAACATGAGCCATTTGTCCCTTGGTTTGACAAGTGCAGAAGAGCAAAATGTAGAGCTATGGGGTGGGAAGTAAAGGAAAAGGTGCTGGAAGTGAAGCTTTAGAGGTATCGTGGCCCTGAAGTAATGAGCATGAGAGCCAGTTATGAACTGCACCTACTGAAGAGCCCCTTCAAAACTGCAGATGCTTCTGCCTAGGATCAAATTTAGCCCTACAGATTCTAAGCTCCTCTTGTTGAATAAAATACAGTTGCCATAGAAACAGCAACATTGCAGAGTAGCCAGTCTAAATCCAAATACACCTTCTCCGTATGGCTTGGCCCGACGCAGATGGCATTAGAGCAAAGATCCCCTCCTACACAGCGCCTGCTTGGATTCGCTTGGGCAGTGGAACCACATGCAGCAGAGGTAAAAGAGACAGATATGCATCCACTTGGGTCTTTTAGGGGGTGTTGGGTTGGGTTTCTTAACGTCTTACAGCACTCAGGACTGCCAAACCACTGCACAGGCTAATGTGCAGTAATAATGCACTGCTGAATCCTGGTTAGTAGTCAAGGGCTACTAGAATCATTAAGTGTCTGGAGCATCTCTCCTATGAGGAAAGGCTGAGGGAGCTGGGTCTGTTGAAAACAAGAGAAAACAAGGCTCAGGGGAGATCTGACCAATACACATAAGTATCTGAAGGGAGGGTGTCAAGAGGATGAGGCCAGACTCTTCTTGTTGGTGCACAGTGACAGGACAAGAGGCAACAGGCATAAACTAAACCACAGGAAGTTCCACCTGGACATGAGGAAGGTGACTGAGCACCGGAACAGGTTGTCCAGGGAGGTTGTGGAGTCTCCTACCCTGGAGATACTCAAGAGCTTCCTGGGCTCAATCCTGAGCAATGTGCTCTAGGTGATGCTGCTTGAGCAGGGTGGTTGGACTACATGACTCCAGTGGTCCCTTCCAAACTCAATCACTCTGCACAGGTCCCATTTGATAGGTGGGAAAGGCGAGTGGAAAAGAAAACACACAGGTGGGAACACCTACTTGAGTGGTCCACAGACATATAACCAGATTCCATCTCACCTGAGTGGTACCTTTCATATTGGGGACATCCTTGCTTCCAAGAGCCATGAAGGCTCTTTACATCTAAAGAACCTTTGTGGTATACTCCTAATGATGGTCTTACAAAGATAAATGGCTTTAACAAGCTGAGATAGGAGTGGGTCAAAAGGCAGCCAAACAAGAGGGGGATCAGGATGCCATGCGTGTCTCCCGGCCAGGCAAATAGCAGTCAGAGAGATGGGCTGGCAAGTGCTATGGACGAGGAAGAACAGATGGAGTATAAATAATCTGGCAGCCTGCAAACAACATGGCTACTCACAGGTTATTAAAGCACAGCGTGCAGAGTGAAGGCCAGCCAAGCCATCAGTGCATGAAGGGGCCTTGGATTGCTTATGTTGGGATTTGGCTTCCAAGTGAAACCAAAAGCATGTTCGTTTTAAGCTAGGGCACATGCTGATGCAGATCTAGCAGGGGAGCTGAAGACAGAAAAACCCTGTTGGACTTCAAGTCTATTCATATCGCCTGGTCAGGATTGTCTCTGAGCAGAAAGGAACCTTTGGGTTTCTCTAGCTTAAGCTCCTTCAGAATAATGGAAGAAAACACCCTAAAACACTCAAAGGGTTTATTAACTTTTGAGAGCTGTTGTCCTCCTTTAAAAACAAATAGTCCATCTTACTCTTTGCACAATTAATTTGATGGGAAAATTACATTTTAGAGGAGGGGAAGGAGTCCTGTTTAATATTTGTCTTCATACTTTTGAATGTAGAATTAGAACTACCACTTTGTCCTGAACTTTGGGGGGCAGCTCTCTCCCATGTGATCCCTCCACCACTCTCCTTAGGAGAGATAGGTCCCAACAGATTCCTTCCATGTCATTAATTTTACCATTAAGTAATACTATTACTTATTACAGAAAACATCCAAAAGTCCCACTTAGAAATAGGGGCACACTGGGCTGGGCACAGCATAGAGCTTTTTTTGCCAGAGAAAGAGCTATTTTGAGCTGGATAAAAACAACGACAACTTTAGGAAAGGAGGACCAGAGACAAGAGGAATGGGTCCAAAGCCTGTAATCAGGAATTGCTACCTATCTTAGATAACACCTAAAAACCCCTTAGATAACACTTCTCCCTCCTCTTCAAGCTGTTTACCAGAGTTTGGGTGAGGGATGTGGCTGGTGACAGCTCCATCCAAACTAGTCATCAGGACCCATTTTATAGCAATGGAGGGAATTTGGCATAGCATGCCCATATGCAACATCTACAGAAAGATGGTGAGCATCCCCAAATCCTGGCCAGGATTTATGGCCCAAACAGAGGTGTCTGAGGTGAGCTGAAAGACACCTGAGGATCCATGACATCTGCATGGGACCCACAGATATGGCACAGGAGACGAGGGGAAGCATAATGGGATGTAAGAGAAGGTCCCAGGGACATTATCTGCCCCTCTGGGAAACTAAATCCCATGATCTGGGTTTTAAGCAACCTGGTCTAGTGTGAAGTGTCCTTGCCTGTGGCAGGGGGTTGGAACTGGATAAGCTTTAAGATTCCTTCCAACCCAAACCAGTCTCTGATTCTGTGATCTGTGTCAGGCATTCATCTTACACAAGCTACAGGGCTTTAACTCTAAAAGAATGCAGTGATTCATAAGTATTAGGGCTCAAATATGCTGTTTGGAGTCTGGTTTCCTGATGCAAGTCTTAGAAAGTACCAGCAATGCCATCGCTGAAGCAAACCACTGAAATTGTCACTCTTAACTTGAAATCAGGCCCCAGTAATAGTTTGAACATCTTTATTCAGCTCTGGCTATTTTTTTAGGTGTCCTCTGAAGCCTAAGCCATTTATGACCAGTACCAAGCATGGGCGATGCCTACAGCACCCTGAAATCAGGGCAGAAACAGCAAAGGACACATCTTCTTGGGTTGTGGCCTTTCAGAAGGTTTTGTGCTCCTAAACCATTCAAACACACTTGAAAATCCTGGCTGCATTTTATTTTCTTTAAGGCTCAAGATGTTTTCTGAATAGAACAGGGTGTCAAAATAGCAGGTGTGTTGTAAAAAGCTTTTCTGAAGAAAAAACTTATTCCAGGATGTGCAGTTTGCAAAACACTATGTTTAGTAGCTATATAATAGCAGCATTTTCTGGCAGTTGAACATCACGTTCCTTCTCAAAAGATCCTAAAGCATTTTACAAACACTTTCAACATATGGCCAACTGTAAAACAGCACCAGAATAAAACCAAGATCCTGTTTGCACTCTTCCCCCTGTTTTTTTGCAACCAGCTCATGTGGTCTGGTGGCTGGAGCCTCTCCTTGGATGCCAAGAAGGGATCAAGGCACTTCTGCAAAGGGTTTTTGGATCTGCTGCCAAAGAAAGACCACCACACACAAGTTTATCTTTGTGTTGATAACTCAGGCTCAAATCCACACCGTACAAGGTTGGCGTAACCCTGTTACACCAAAACCAAATTGTCTTATCACCAACACCAACAATAGGCTGACAGACCCATAAGAGGAGCCACTTCTCGCACTACAACTGCAGATCTGCTTTCTCAGGACCATTAGCTGGGACCACTTTGATGGCACATTAGTGACACTGCCCAGTCATGTACAGCTCAAAGGACAACAGCAATTTAAGTCATAATCCAGCTGAATGTGTAGGTGCTCACCCCAGGGACCGCTCATGCCTGTAGAGCAAGCGCAAGCTACTCAGTGATGGATTTCTGTAGGGAATAGGGAAAATGCAGACTATAACTGCTCGTTGTGCAGTTTACCATGTCCGACAGAGTAAACATTTCCAGCTTTCTGGAAGATCTTTAACAGTTGCCAGCTGTCAAACCCTGTGTTTTACATCTCATCTAATACGTGACAGTTACAGTAGCACGGAGCCCCAGGCACCATGTAGAGACATTACTTCTGTGCTGGGTTTGCAAAAAACCAATAAAAATTAATAAAAATTTTTTTAAAAAAAGAGAAAAAATATAAAATTATGCCTTTGGATTCAACACTTTTTGCTGGGATCTGGGATTCTCCTTGAAGGTCCCACACATAAATACTGGCTTATGTTGGAGATCAGACAACTGTACTCTTGTATAGTCTCCTAAAGCCTTTCTGTAATTCATACTTAAGTCACTACCAGAGGAAGACATGCTCACAGGCATGGACAAGCTCTCGTATTTTTCTCTTTAATCAAGAGGCATATGATAGGGTTGATTCACCCTAAAAGGACAGAATAAAGTGATGTCCACACACAAATAATTTATTCAGCCTCCTGCCTTCCCAGCACCAGAACCAGAGGCTTAGGTAACACCAGACACTAAATTCAGCCCACCTTGTGCTCAGCTTTTACACTATAAATAAGGAAGTCCTATTGACCTAATCCTGTCACATTTGGCCCCAAACTAACTCTCCTCTTGGGCCACTCAAGCATCCCAATGTTTTGCATTGTCTTCTAAGAGGAACATGTTTGCAAGCTCCAACCGCATGGCACAGCAACTGGGGTTTGCTGAATTTAATTTATGACCCTCATGCAATAATTAAAATAAGTGGGTATAAGTCTGTCATGCTGAGAAGAGGCAGCAGAACAGCTGTTAGTTATAAACCTTAAAAAAAGAAGGATGCTTTATGAGCCTCATCAGAAACATTCTTCACTCTTTCATATAGACAGCAATAAAATTTACACATTAGGCATTCCCCATTGCGATTTAATCCCTGCCCCACACAATGCAGTTTTGATCTCGAAACTTTTGCAAATGCAAACTTTAATAGAGTTGGCAGATAGATGGGTTGTATGAAATAAATGGCAGAGAGTCAAAACTCTCTGCGCACCACTCCCATCACAACACAAGGCTGCTCAAACCCACATTCGTGCCGAAAGCCAATGCACAAGTCTTCCTACTTCTCCTAGCCAGCATAGCTTTCACATTGCAAGCAAATGAGCCGCTGACTGGTCCATTAGCAAATTAATGCATTCCCAAATTAATGTTGCTAATTCAGCTGCGTCTCAGCTAGTTAAGGAGCCTGGATTCCTCATGGGAAGCTTTTGGCATGTCCCTGCAGAAAGGGTGAAGGTGGCACCAGGGTTTTGTGGCACGTTGAGATGGAACACCATGAGTGCCTTCTTCCAGTTATAGGATGATAGAACCATTTAGGTTGGAAAAGCCATTTAAGATCATCAAATTCAACTGTTTTGGGACATTGCAGTGCAATATTGCTGAAGGGCAGGGAAGGAACCCACAGGCTCCCTAAGCTGGATGAGCCAGGAATGGTCGTGGGGATGGCACCAGGGTCCCACAGGTCCCCAAGCCAGAGGTGACACCAGAGACAGCATGGCACCGCTGTGCTTCAACACACCTCCCCAAGCATCTTCTTGCACCCACAGCAGCGCTGCCCATCACAGTGAGGATGTAACTGTCAGAAAGCAGACGGGCACAGCTAGGAATGAGGATTATCTGGAGCCTTCATGATTAATAGCAGTGCATATCTGGATGGGAAATTAAAGCTGCTGCCTCAGGGCTGAAGCACATCTCTAACTATTAAAAACCGGAGCGAGAAGGGAAATAAAAGAGGGGGGACGGGGACAAAATTATCTCCTACTTCCACTACAGATCCCTGAAGGAAGCTTCTCTGCCTTGTGGCTTGTGATCATATGAAAATTTAAGTGCAAGGGTCACAGAAATCTGTCCACAGAAAAATGTCAACTTTCATATTTGTAGCTTTACAATTTCACTGTTGAATACATTGCCTTTGCACAGCTCTAACAGAGTAAGACACATCATTGAAAATAATGTTGGAGCAATCAGTGCTCAGCACCCCCAGCCCCTAGAAAACACTGACTGCAAGAAATCAGTTCTGAACATGGGAAGTCCGCACATAAAAACTGCATTTTACACAAACATCTCACTTGTGACCTTTTGTGGTTACATACAAGAGCAACAGCCCTTCCTGCAAAAGTTTAACATAAGCCACAAAAACCTGTGTGATATTTACTCATTGTGGGTTCTGTAAGTGAAGGAAAAATGTGTATCTTTTACCTTGAACACTTCCATTGGAAGAGGGAAATTTGCTGCATCATTAAGGGATTTTTCCAGAGCGGATTTCCACTCAGATATTGTCTTCAGAGAACAGATATCTAAAGCAATGACAACAACAAAACACAACAAAACCAAGAGGTGACTGTTTGGGAATCAAACATTTTTGAAAGACTTACGGTTCTGTGTCATAAAAATGGATAGTACAAGTGAAATGAATAGTGTGTATATTCCAAGCTGTACAGCGTGGATAAATCCAACACAAAAGCAACTACAGGGGCACATTTAAGGGAGATTGTATTTTATATCCTGGAGTAAAACCCAGGAAAATGCACATCCTTCATCTTCTGCCAAAGAAACAAGAACTGTACTATCTTATTACTTGAAAATAACAAAAACTCTCCTTTGATTTTCAATTCTCAAAATACCTGATGTTTTCCAGTTTGAGGAGCCTCAGGTCTTCAGCTAATATTAGTTATATTTGAACAAAACCAGAAATACCTTTACCAAGGCTTCTGTTCATTGGAAAGTCTTTTCTTATTATATTGCAGGGTTGGGGGGGGATTGAGATGAGTGAGGGTAGGCGTGGGAAGGAACATTTTTATCCAGACCCATTAGTTAGTACCACCCTCAAAGCAGAGTATCACACCAATTCAAAGACTTACACTTATAAATTTTCATCATTGTACTTCTACACAACATCTTTGTGCAGATTCACATTGCTTTCAGTGAGTTTCTTTAAATAGGCTTAATATTACTAAATCATTATATTAGCAAGCCTTTTATGGTTCAGTGCAGTGAAATGCCTATGAGTCATCAAAGGAAACAATGTAGGAAACAATACTATGATGAAGAACATTATATTGGATTTACTTCTGCCCTAGAAAACATATTGTTATCCTGCACATAACAAGTTATTCATATGAAGGTCTTAAAGAGACAAGATAGGTAGATAGATTGCAACAATTATTAAAACGGAAATGAACATTTGCTCCATAATAAACATGAACCTTGATAGGGAGTGAACAGTGCGAAGCTTTGCTTTTGTCAGTTTGGCTTCACACACTTATATCACAGTTCAGTTCGGCACAATTTGCATTTCAATTCTGTACATCTAATAACCATATATATTTACTAGCTAGCAAAGATTTACCGCTGTATCTTACAATTCTGAAGGAGGAAATAAAACATATGTATAGAAAAAAAGGAATTGGCAAGCACTGTTTTCACCTAGCACCGACAGTACAAGAGAATTTTATGCTCTGATTTCAACAGATTTAAGACCTTATCAAAATAGGATTTGCAGGATCACTCGTTGGAAGTGGCTGTATTTATACTTCCACTATATCAAACCTCGCTACTTCAGAACAGACATCAAGGATATGCATATGAATTTAAACACACTTAAAGGGAAACATTAACCTTTCACTTTTAATTCCTTAACTGCCTGGTTATTAATGGGAATATACATTTCAAGTCTTTGTTTACAGCACAGGCAGCAGTCACAAGTGTTAAGAAGTGCACTTTTTACTTAATTGTTCATTATTTTACAGCTTTGTTGCTCCAGTTCTCCCTTACTTGCAGGAGCTCTGATCAGCTCCAAATGCAGGGAAGGAAACAACCCACCTTGTTGCTTCCTTTTTGGTTTAAATGATGCCAAACAGGGAAACAGTCAATAGAATATGGTTTTGCCCCAAAAGCTTCAGCCAGCCTGTTATTTCAACTAGCAACAAGTCTGAGTTTTGGGAATGCTGCTGGATGCTCCCCTGCTCCCTGGAGAGAGCAAGCTGAAAACAGAGCCTTGTTTTCTGCTCTGATGGCAGTGATGCATAGGAAAGAAGAAGAAAGTGGCATTTTTGGTGGCTTTTGCCCAAATCTGTGACAACAAGCATCAGTTTCTTTGGGCAGTGTCAACAAAGAGATAAAGACAACTCCAATGGTTTCAATAACCAGCAAGCAATATCATGCACACATTTAATTAGCAGCAGCTCACTTACACAGGAGAGTATCTGGACACTAAATTGCACGGTTAAAAGAGCATAAAGAACTTTGTTTAAGTGATAGGCTTGCAGGTAATTGAACAAAGTGAACTGTGTCAATTTTTATTTAGGTTAACAAGGAGTGAGCAATTAAAATGACTGCCAATTTGTCTTTAAATAGCAAGTAACATAAAAGGAGACGATCTCTTCCTGCATAAACACTCAAGGCAAGACCATCAGTGGCTCTGTGTCAAGCAGCCTGTGCCAATTTGCACTAGCAAAGTGGCCGACTCGATTCAGATATACATCTGAGGGAAAAAAATAAGCTATGAGCCCTTTTCCTCGATTAAAAGGGCTCATAAGGCACACGAAGTACCCAAAAGTTGTTACTTGAAGACAGCCAGGATGCTGTTTCCTAAGGACCCTCTTGCACATTCCTGTACACCAAATGGGTGCTAGAATGGGGATGGCTTTAGAAAAGAGACCTCTCCATCCAAAATACTGCAGACATTTGGATCCATGGGATCTCCTTTATATGAGATGCTCTGCATCTGACCCGCAAAGTGACCTTAAACCGCTATCCAAGGTGAAACCCATCCTTGCAAGTCGGAGAGGTGGATCAACACAGAAAAATCACAGCCCAGGCACAGAAGGAAATAAATAAGCTGAAGGTTCATATGTAGCATCCAAGTCAAGGGTAGGCAAAGCACTGCCACAACCTGCTAACAGATGTGTAACTGAACATCCTCATTTGACAGCAGTTGAACATGCAGCCTGATCTGGGAGGAGCTGCTTGTCCTCAGCATCTCTTCAGAAGAGATTCGTAACAGTTTTGATATACAGTCTAAGGCTGTTCCTATTACTAATCAAGGAGTTGCCTTAACTGGCTTCAGATGTTCAAAACAACCAGGTATGTGTTCATTAGTTTCAATCCACAAGAGTGGAAAAAATAGGCTTATGAAGATGTCATTTCATCTGACCTACAATAGATGTGTCTTAGGCATCCTGCAACCATGAAGAGACAGCAATAGTTCATGCTGAACTGTTTTTTCTATGCTTGCACTATGGCAGGTGAATCTAATCCTTGATGTGTAAAAAACCAACATACTGCCCACTGACTCTCTTTACTAAGAAGGTCCATACTATGTCTTTCACACAATAAATGTCTTTCTAGTATAATCCTATATATCACAGAAGTGACTAGGAAGCATGTAAGCAAGCAAGGATGTGTCCCTGGCACACTCTCCTGGCCTGGAGTCCTCAGGAAATTGAATCCTTTGACAATCCGTGGTTTAGCAACTTCATCCCTGAGTTTCTTTAGAGCTCTCTGCTGCCAGCATCTCATCCTGACAACATTCCTGCCTGCCTCAGCAAAGATTTCTTTTGCATACTCTAATTTGAAACACATCCCATAAGATCAACCACTTTCCTTCTTCTTCCTCTGGGTTAATGTCTCTTGGGCTTTATTCATCCATCGTGCTTTATGAACATGATGCCATTGGTGGACATCAAATGGCTGATATAGACCCTATGTCAGAATTGGAACAACCAGCATTCCTGCATCCAGAAACTGTGTTTCTGCAAACTGCGGAAACTCCAACCAACATTCCTGCCTCATCATATTCCTATTTCTGACTGGCTATTCCGTGGAGTGCAGAGTCTGACAACTGGGTAGACGAGACGGGAGGACCAAAGGAAGATACTTGGAGGCAGTGTCCAAGAGAGGACTTGTTAGAAAATGGAAGGGTTTAAAACCAAAGGGTTGTTTCTCAGCAAACTCCTATGAGATGCAACTTCAGGAGATGTAAAGGAATGACCACCTATTTAAGTCAATGGAAGTCAGAAAGAAGATATGAACATTGAATTCGTTAATAACAATATTCATTAAAAAGTGACCAGAGAAATGTCGAGGAGAGGAAACAGATGAGAACAATGACTTCTTCATCCCTGGCAGTGTTCAAGGCCAGGTTGGACAAGGCTTGGAGCAACCTGGTCTAGTGGAAGGTTTCCCTGCCTATGGGATTGGAACTAGATGAGCTTTAAGGTCCCTTCCAACCCAAACCATTCTATGACTCTATGATTCTAAGAGAAAGAAATTTTAAAAGCAGGTAAATCAAGGAGAGGAGAGAAAAAACATAAAAAACTTCAGCAAATAAAGTGTCCAATAGCAAGTTTAGAGAATCCATAGAGAAAGAAGCACAACTGGATAAAAGGAGGAAAGAGTAGAAAGAGAATGAAATAAACAAAAAGGGAGCACAAATGTCATTTGGGCCATTTCTGTATTGATTCACCAGACCTATACAGGCCAGGAGGGTTCAGAGACAGTCAATGAAAAAGTGCATCTCTGTAACACAAATACTTTCTAAAGTAACAGAGTAAGTGATATTCATGCTCTCCAGCATTCGCATCTAATTTAGAAGTGATGGGGCACATTGATTCCTACTGATTAGTGAAGAAAAACACATGCTTCCAAAAAGCATTGAAGACCTCAAGTCAGACCCAAGACCCAGACAGACTTGTGAACACAACTGCATACATCAGGGTAACCTCTTTGAATCAGATGCAATGGACAGAAGCCACATAAGAAACATCTACCCAAAGGAGGGCTACCTTTCATCTATCATTTGACACTCATGGAAAAAATTCACCCACAGCACAAGGAAAACAAAGCACATTGGAAAATTGTTCATCTACCCAGGAAAAGGTGGAATAGGTCTGCTGGGCCTGCGCATTAACCAAGGAAGCACCTTATTTCTCAATGGAAACTGTAGTCCAGCTTGGAGATGCAAATGGGGACCATGCTGCACAGGACTTGGCCAACAGCTTTGTTGCCTCAAATAAAAGCCACAGCTTTATGAAAAATACAGATGCTGCATATTTTCTGCCCCAAAGACCACGCATGCAACAGTCTAAGCTGACATGTTTAACAAGACCCCTAACTCCAAGAGAAATCAAGTCAACCAACTTGACAACCAACTCAAGTCAGACCAATACAGAGCCAAACTCCCTCAGGAGAGAGAAACCCAATTACCCAGAAACTTCCACAAAGTTTTGACCAATATTATTGGGTGGTGGAGAACATTCACGCTCCCAGTCATCCCCCACTGTAATGGGATATAGGCTGGATGGAAGCATAACTCCAAAAGCAGCCTCAGAACCTTCCAGTGAATGCCTCTGCAAGCATTTGTGCAGGAGGTTTCAAGCATCCCTGAGCCCCTACTGTGTGCTGTGGCTACTAGCCACTATCTCCTACTTGCTAAACCCTAGCAATGCCTAGTCTTCCCCTAAACCCAGACTGGCCATCATTCTTGCCCTGTCAAACCCAATCCCTCTGGAGTCTGATTCCAGCAGACTCTGCTCTTGCTCAGCCTCCTTCTCCAGCCTGCTTCTGCCTGACTCTTCTACCTGCCTCCTATCACTTGAACTTCTCCTACCCCTGGATTTGTGACTTCCAATTTATGTTCCCAGACTGGCTTAGCTGCAGTCCTATCTCTCTCCATCCAAGGCAGTTCAAACACTAAACTCAGCTCTAGAGACCTGCTTCTCCAAACTGCAATCTCCTGATGTTGAATTTGGTCTGACACACTGCAAAGACTTCACTCCCTTGGAGAAAATGCAGGACAAATTCTATTATCTTTTAAATCTGAAAGACCCCATCTACCCTTACTCAAAGGATTATTTCCTTAGCTTCTGTAGACTAACAGACACCCCAGAACTCCTCAATGGGACAGGCAGACCAACCCAAGACCCTTACCACACTTTCTGACAGGTCTCACTTGGCAGATGTATAGCACTGTTACAACAGAATATGAAAGGCTTGTGTTAGAGGAACTATGAGTGTCCCCAAACACTTTCTCCAACCATGGGAAAACTCATGGATGCCTACTGCTACTAAAGAAATGTGTGTAGCCATGGAAAGACAAAGGTGGAAGAGGTCTTTGGTTGAAGGGAAAGCAAAAGGAGCATAGTACATGCTGAGAGGTGTAACCGAGGACTTGATTTGGACAGCAAAAGACTGGGTCCCAGTGAGGCCTCCACCAGGATGGCCAGAAAGACCTGGCCACTAAAATGCCACTGAAAAGGGCTGGGCAAGCAAGCACATCCTTGGACTACGCTCATCAGCTCTGCTTCTTGGTGGAAAACTGCATAAAACTGCTTTTATTGGACACTGCTTCCTTACAGGAATAAGCTAAGCTAAACAGAATTTGTTAAATATATAATAGAGTTTACCTGACTTACTTTGAAACCAACTTAGATGGCTTTCACATGCCACCTGTGTTATAGCTAGAAACTACTGTCAAAGCAATGTGAATGCTGGAGAAGAAGAAATGGGTTGCACAAGTATCTCAAAACATCAGTGAAAGCCATAAAGAGGTAGTATTTTTAGGAGGCTCTTTACCTGCAGGTGGGTCCATTCTGTACTTATTCTCTTGACACCAACCGACTGGTCGAAGTCTGCAATCCAAGTAAAACAACCACTGGTCATAGGATTCAGTCTCCTCCAATCCCACATAGCGAAGGCGTAATCTTCCTCCAACATTTTCAACCACACTAACTATCCAGTACTGAAAGGGATTCTGGGAATCCTGCAGCTCTATTAAGGAATCAACTGTAATGAGGTCTACAGGGTTTTTTCCTCGCAGAGGCTGTTTGAATAGAAGCAAAACTCCTTATTTTAAACTTTATTTGAAGACTTCTCAAGGAAACAGATGACAGCAGAAGATTATTTTTGTTTTTCACACCATCATCCAAGCGATCAGCAAACAGTCTGTTCTTCTTCTATTTTACCCAATGTCTTCCAAGTGCAAATTCAGAAGTAAAACAGAAAACAACAGTTGTGCTAATTTCTCAACCGACATCATCAACAACAACAAAAAAAGAATAATAAAAGGTGGAACAACTCATAAGGCACATCCATCTCAGGATGCTCCTGGACAACCCAAAGCCCAGTTATACTGGAGGATTTCAAACCAAATTCTCATTGATTGCAGCTACAAGAACCAATATCAGGACTGGACACTGGCGTTTACCTAAAAGGCAACTTCTTTGGGCATGACCCTGAAATTTCCCTCTATTTGGTGACGTTTCCCATCAAACACTTTACCTCATTCCTATTGGCATGTAGGGCATTTTCCCTCTATTTGGTGACGTTTCCCATCAAAGGCTTTACCTCATTCCTATTGGCATGTAGGGCAAATTATTCCTCGCAGACAAGAGTCCATGGTGCTTACTCCAACGCTCAAAGCCAATGGCAGGTTCCCACCACCTTAAATGATCTTGAGATCAAAGTCCCAGGCACACAGGGTTTGTTGGGTCAAGCCACCATGCCCAAGAAATCCCCGTGACTGAGGTTATTTGCTTGCACATAGAATCAAAGTCCCAGGCACACAGGGTTTGTTGGGCCAAGCCACCATGCCCAAGAAATCCCTGTGACTGAGGTTATTTGCTTGCACATAGCATTTTCTGTGATCCCAGTTTTGCAACCATTTACACATGTGCTTAACTTTACACCTGCAAAGCTGCCAACCACAGGCATTAAAAAACCATGAGATGCTTTGCAGAACGATACCTTTGGGGCTCAGTGTTTTTATTTTCCAACTGTGAGCATCTCTGTGCTGTCGAGCTTTTCTCCACTAACGTAATGGTTAGTTTTCTTCTTATATACAAGTTCCAATTCTTATGCAATTTCTTCATTCCAGGGCTTCAAGAGCAGGACTAAAGAACACTCCAAGAGTTGGGAGCATTGGTCCCCAAAGGAGATGCTAAGCACAGGCAGGATATGTTAAAAAGAAGGATTTTCAACCCTAACTATTCTATGATTTTCTTTTCTTGTGTGTTTGTCCCATTTCTACTTAATTAAACAATATAAACCCTTCACAGTATATTTTTAAATATTAATTCTGTAAATCAGAGTCAGTCCAGGATGGTTCTTTTTAGGGGTGGGTAGAAAAAAAGAGAGCTTTATTTGTTAAACAAGTTCCCTTTCCTGTTGAATTTTGAAAGCACTCAAAATCTTGAAATGCAACTGATTTTCACATCTCTGTTAATCCAAAAACGCAGCAACACAGTGAGAATTTGGTAAAAAATGTACTCAAAATTAATTAAAACCTTATCATGTGTACATTTTTAAGCAGCTCTATGATTAATAGATATTTCTCAGAACAATGTATTTGCATTATAAACCACTCCTCTACAGTGTAAGCTACAAGCACCTGTATAATCCCTTCAAATATTATTTCATGGCAAAACACAGTGTCAGAATTTAATAATATAATAGAAATCTGCTTTAATGGTTTTTTTCCTCTCATACAACTGCTTCACAGCAACAAAACATTCTTTAATAGGAAATGATGGTGTAATGATTTAACTTCTTATAATAAATCCCTGGCTGTATAAAAGCACATATTGCTTCTCTGATTTGTGTGCTAAATTTTAAGCCAATGGGTTTGTCATTTACCCCTGAGAACTGAATGGCTAAGATTAATAATTGGCTTGCATGAAATATTAACATTTACCATGCAAGAACTCTCGATATGCATGGCTAGCATGGAAAAATAAATAAATAAAAGTACCACTACATATTGATTTAACAGTATGAAACAATCTGCAGCACTCGGGAACAGCAAATCTGTCGACAGGGGGTCACATACATTGCACGACACAGACAGCACTTAGCACATATATTGCATCAAACACCAGGAAAGGGTCAGAAACTGTTTCAAGCCAATGCAATGTTTTCTCTCTCTCTGCATTTCTGCCTGGGGCTGCCTTTTTTTTCCTCTGCCTGTGGAAAGGGAATGGAGAGGTTTGCGACGGCATTGGCATATAAGAGAAGAGTGTTGGACACCACCAGCTTTCTGCATATGCCACCTGGGAGCGGTCCAGGAATGGGGATGTGACAGACCTGAGGACGTGCATTACTTCAGGCATGTGAGGGCTGTTCAGATTAACAGACTGGGGGAAAAGAATCCCTGATGGCATGCTATTCATTCTCCCTGTCGTGCAGCTCGTACTGCACAGGCACGTGGAAAAAGGATGCAGCTGTGGCTGGTGGGAGTGACCAGGGACAAAATGATCAAAACTGGTGCCTGGATGTGTGCTTGCTTCCAAAAAGCCAACCTGAGGTGGTTTACACAAAGGTAAATCACCTGTGTGCCTTCACTCTCATCCTAAATAGAGAGGGGCAGGGAGGATTCTCTCCTGCAAGATGGGCTGTCTCCTCCCCAAATGCCCACACAGCATCCACATAAAACAGGGCAATTCTATGGAGAAACTGCCTTGCTCCATGGTTTCAAGGTGAATATGCAGGATTTTTTGTCTGGGATCTCAAGGCATGCTGAGGCTGTCCCTGGTGCAAGTCACCCTGGGAATATGCTGCACAGACTGGGCTCTTGGCCATATGGATGCATCTAAAAACCATGCCCTTCTTCTCTCCTGAGTACTGACTGAGGTTGCCTCATCCCACTTCCCTGCTAAATTTGTTGTGTTTAGGTGGAGGGAATGCCCTTGGGGGAGCTATTTCCATATACACATAAACCTGATAGTGCTCCCCATCAACCTATTGAACCTCCTCTTGTGTCTTGAAAGCTCAGGTCACCAGTTTGGTGGATCTAATGGGGCACTGAAGGGCACTATGTCTTCTTTCCTACAGACTCCCTCCATACTCTCCTTCACCACCCAGCCTTTTTCAACACCCAACTTCCTAAGCACCACCTTCCAGCCTAAAGGCAAACCAAACTACCTATCACTGGGTCAGAAGCAGAGCCAGCAGAGTCAAGACAACCTTGCCACTGGCTTTTTGGCCAGCACTGGATCACTTTGCCTGCTGCTGGCACACAGATGCTGCCAAGCACACAGCCCTACACGTTGGGAACACTGCTGCAAGCATGCACACCGTGACACTGTACTGGATAGAAACTGCAATCTAATACATACGCCTTCCAATAAGTTTGCAGGTGCAGTCCGGGCGCCGGTCAAATCATGTATGAGAAACTCCGTCCAGTCCATGTATTTCTCCTTGATTGCTGGGGAGGAAGAGCAAAGAAAAGCAATACTGAGCACAGGAGACTGCAATGGACTTCCACATGTATCTTAGAAACATCTCCTTAGGGTTTGCCAGCTCTGAAATTTCAGATACAATTGTAATCCAGACCATAAGAAAAGCTGGTTTGTCATCCTGTTCCTTAGGCAGCCCATTAGATTCCAAAGTAAAGGAAGTTGTTGCTCCACTGGAGTCACCGGCAGTGATTTACAACAGTGTGGCTTATCATCTCCATCTCTCCCATTCAAAATTGGCCATTGCTTGTGTAACAGCTCGTTTCCTGCTTATCACGTAGGCTCAGATGTGATTTATAAAGTCTCTTTGTATGTTCTATAATGAACTCTGAGAAAAATAAAGCTTTGCAAACTTTCAGTTCCTGGACAGGACAACGGAAACTCCAGGTGCTTTCCAGCACCAAGCAAAACAAAAATCAACCCTGAGAACATCATATGTCAGCTGCTGAGGCAATACACTTGCAAGAAGAAAGACTTAGAGAATTTATCAGGAACATCTATTTCATTTCAAAACAATCTGTGTAATTTCTGAGCTAAACACTGTAAGCCTGTGTTACTTCAGGAGCTTTATCCACATAGTTTCTAGGATTTAAACTGGAACACATAAATGCTGTCTCCAGGATTCAAATTCTGTTGAAATCAGTAGAAGTTAGGCACCAAAAGGCAATTCAGCAAATTTCAGCTTCAGAGATACAGATGCTTCTTCAAATACATTGTGCATTTGCAATCAGAAACCCAGAAACCAGACTTTAATTCCACCTGCCTGTAAATGGGAATTAAATTGCATCAAAAACATTTTTCTCTCCCAAGAAACTCTTGCTTATGTGTGAGATAACAAACAGTGATATAGTTTTGTTGCTAACACAGCAACATCCATAGAAGGGAAAAATTACATGCATTTGAAAATAAAAACATTTCCTCTGAACAAACAACTGGATAGAATCATAGAATGGTTTGGGTTGGAAAGGACGTTAAAATCATCCAGTTCCAACCCCCTGCCATGGGCAGGGACACCTCACACTAGACCATGTGGCCCAAGATTCTGTCCAACCTGGCCTTGAACACTGCCAGGGATGGAGCATTCACCGCTTCTCTGGGCACCCTGTGCCAGCACCTCAGCACCCTCACAGGGAAGAGCTTCTTCCTTAGAGCTAACATGAACTTCCCCTGTTTCAGTTTGAACCCATCACCCCTTGTCCTATGGCTACAATCCCCGATGAAGAGTCCCTCTCTGGCATCTTTGTAGCCCTCTTCAGACACTGGACACATGTTTTAAAGACCATCACCCCACATGGGAGCCCAGGAAGGGCTGTAATTAATCAGCACAGGTCCAGAACAATTAAACCATAGCAGCCCTCATGGTTTGCTCAAAGGAAGAATTCTTTGCTCCACACTTTAGGGAAACACCACGTTAGTCAACCAAGAGCAATCCATTCATCTTCACACACATCAGGGTGGATAACTGTTTTCCGTGCTCAGTGACTGTGACTTCTCAGTCCTTCCCAGAGATGGGTCCCAGCTACCACACTGCCCCAGCAATGCAGAACCTGAGGTTTTGAACCTCTGAGGAGGTGCCAGCTCAGTGTTTGGGCAGGAGGACTTTGGACTGCAAATGCAAACGGCACTGTGGGCATAAATATTGCTACCGTTAGCAAACCTGAGCCTTCTCACAATGCATCCTCAAGCCATCTGCTGCCAAACACTGAACTAAAGAAATGCAAAGAGGGAGCACTAAATACCCTTAATACTCTAAATACCTTATGTAACCCATACGTTTGGCCACGGACAAAGACAGAAGCTGTGCCCAGCAGATCTTGCATCAGACCTCATTTCTGAGTTACGCTCCTTCTCAAAAGCCAGTTCTCCCAACGTCATTGAACTATACATTCAGTTTATAGACCTAAATTACTTTAAAAGTGCATTTAAATGTATTTAAAATTAGCAAACCTTAAAAGTGCTGGCCTCAAGCCTCTATTAAACAATACTTAAACTTGTCTTGAACCATTCTAAGTCTTTTGCAGCACTGATTTTTGCATGATTTCCAGGAAGTTTATGAGCTTCATATTATTTAAGATGAAGGAGCAGCCTGAGAAGAAATGGTTTATACATGACACTTTGTCTCTCAACATTCCTGTTCCATACACCTCATCAGGTCTGTCCACTTACATTAAGATAAAGAAAACAAGCTTGATTTTGGCAACAGCGAGAAGATAGCAATTGCTGTAATGAATGAGGCTGCAGTCCCTCTAGTTCAGACTTCTGCCTCTCGCTGTGAACAGCATCAGGGAAAGGTGCAAGTTGAACTTCATTTTGGCTCCTGCCCACAAAGTTGTCAGCCAAATTCTGAATGCCAGAGCTTCATTACTAAAGAATGACAAATGTGATAAAAAGAACACGGTTCGAACTTTCAAAGCTGGCAGGAGAGTGGGGGAAATGGGATTTTCAGAGTTGACAACAGATTTCAGGGGCCTTCATTTCCAGATGCCTGATTTGAGATGTCTTAACGGTGCCCAATTCACAGATCTCGCTGTCAGTCAGTCCCTCTTCTAATGCCTCTCAAAAAAACACCAAAAAAATCCCTTTTCTTTTTTAAAAGGCTTGCACCTCACCATTTTTGACACCCAAATAAGATGGTACATTCGAATCTGGATTACAGGCTTCCAATGTCCAAAATTGCCAAGGTGACCTTTATCTTAGTCTTCTTTTGCAGTGTAGATAAAGGGACTCTGAAAACCTCCAGAGGAGCACAGATTGCACTGGAAGTTCTAGGAACAGGGATTTGCACCTTCTCCTGTGTCTGTAGAGTGCAACCATTCTTCTCAGTTCTACAGTTCAAGTCATTACAATGCAAATGTTAATTTTTAGTAGTAATGAAGTGAATCTGGATCATCACAATATCTGCAAAAGCCTTCGAGGACCAAGCAAAATGTTGAACAAGAATATTCAAACTAAGGAAAATCTGGTGGGTAGATGAAAATAGCTGGTAATCTGCATGGATGCGCAACCTGAGCATCCATCCCAACAACTGCTGGTGTATCTGGAGTATCAGGCTCAGCACCTGCAAAGTGAAGCACTGATTTTCAATCATCAAGTCACACTGTTAGCTACAGGAAAAAAACCCAACTGAACCTCTCCTACTGAACACAGGCTGGAAAAACTCTGCTTTTAGAGCCCATCTGCAGCGGGCTGGTCAACCAGTGGGATAGGAAGGTGGACAGCCCCACTAGTATTGCCACTTTCAAAACATCCTTCCTTAAATAACCTCAGTGTGTCACGAGTGGTCCATAAGGCACTAGATATCCATAGACAGATATCATAGATATCCATGTTTTCTCCACCTTTCAATGGATCCATCTTCCCAGAAGCCCTCTCTAAACTTTGCCCACCCAGAACATGTCAAGCTGAATGTATCTCCAAACTGTGGTGCCATGGGAGAAAGGGGAAACACACAAGAAATAAAGGAAAAGAAACCTCATCAAATCCTTTCAAAGAGAACCATGCAGGCAGGCAGGTCCTCCTACAAAAGCCAAAAGCCACAGAGGACAAAATGTGTCCTTCACACTTTCATGTGGAAATACTCTGACAAGGCCCCTCCAACCACAGAGTATGATAGGCACAAGCAGTAATTTACATGCACATAATTAATGTCACCTAATTCATGCCACCCTAGCTCTTACTAAGCTGCACAGACTCAAAAGGTAATAAGAAATCTTCTTAGTAAGAAAGTCCCTGGTATTCCTGCCTGGTTGGCATAGGAGAAGACATCCCTTGTTCTTTGCAACAGGACCATCACCCACACCACAACAGAGCTCCAAATAAGCCAAATGACAAGAAAGCATTTTAAATATTCTGGTTACATTGAAGCTACTTTGGAAATTATATTCTAAGTGGTGATGTCTTGCTTGACCAAGACAACAGTAACATCATCACACTGCTTGGTCCTCTAGAGCACGAGGCTTTCACGCTCTATGAGGACAGAGCTTGACCAAAGGTTCCAAATATTGCTATGAGCAACACACCCATCTTAGTGCCAGTTCCATAGTCCTGCACAGGGTTCACTGTGCACAGAAGTGACTGACAAAGCTTGTGCAATGGTCTGAGACCCTGGGAGCCAACCACCATCCAATTTATCATAGCGAGAGGAAATAACTCAAGAGAAGCAGAGACATGGTAGCATTAAAAATAGACTCAGTTTAGCAATCCTACTGATGTAAAGGCCTGAACTGAATGATTTAACACTAGAAAAACCAGAGAGGAGACAGGTAGTAGCAACACTCACACCATGGAAAAAGCATTGGTCAGAGCTTGCACCGGATTAGACACAGTACAGGCCAAATGTAAGGCATGCATCACACAAAGCGATGCTCCCAGAACACCAGTGCTCTCATAACTGCTTCTCTTTCCAGGTTTAGCAGGCAACACCACAGCCCTGTTTGGAGCTGCAGCATGTGTACGCAGATGTGCCTGTTTCCTTTGGATCAGGCTCAGTTCGTCTTGGAGCCAGCATGGGTGGGCTGTTTTTCACACCTCTGCAGCTTCAAGGCCAAAGGCTTTAAAGCATCTTCCTGCCATAAAAGTGCCATAGAACCACCTGCCTCAGAGCAAACCAGCCCAAAACAGAGGCCAGATACGCACACTTCTGGGCCGAGGTGTATCCACAGCAGAGCCAATAGTTCTGCTCCACATGGCACTCATGCAAGACTAACTGCACAGAGAGGAAAATCCATCTGGGAAAGATCTCACATTTCCCAGTGCCTGAGAAGCAGCTGCAGTGCACCAAACCCCAGACTCAGCACCAGGCAGGTTGATGTTGAGCCCAGACCTTGGTGAAATTATCCAGAAGTAAGATCCAAGTATCCCTGCTCCACTGCAATCTCTGCAGCACACTACCTTTATGTCTCCTGCAGGAAAATGCAAAGCCCTCCTGCTTCCTTCAATGAAATAAATTTATGTCACAGAGCACCTTCTAGCTGGGCAGATATTGCAGCAGATTCTTAATTTGAAAATAAAAGGGCCCTTCCACATTAAGACTCTATTTCTTTCCACAGAAGTCAGGGTAAAGGTTATAAAACTGAGCTCTCCTTCCACAGGGCTGAACTCCATCAAAAAATGGATCACACCCCAAATAATAGTAATTCTTCAACTTCTTTCTCTACTCAATTCACCCAGTCCCCAGCCTCTCTGGCTCCCATTCCTCTCTCCCTTTTCGACTCCCTGCCATTTTTTCACTTCCACTCATTCACCTCATTTTCCCAAGCAAACAACCTCAGGCTGTGGCTGGACCTGACTGCCCAAACCCAGGCACTGTGGCAGCTGCTGTGGTCCAGGGGCTGCTGCAACCTGATGCAGGATGTGCAAAGTGCCATTAACATCACTCACTGTGTCCCAGTTTTTCACCATCAGCTGCTCAAAAACAGTCCCTTCCCCTTGCACTGTGCATGCTGGCCATGACAGCATGCAAACAGAGGTTGGAAAAGGTTGGAGCACTGCACATCCTGCATCACTGCATCCCTGTAATCCCAATAACCACATGCCTGACAGCCAGGACAGGCCTCATTCCCAGCGTACAACCAGCTGTTCCTGCGATCCTGTAAAATCTCTGTGCCCTTCCTCAGCCACAGCATATAATGGGTTCAGATTTATCTGCCTCTCTAGAGAAATAAGAGATTAAAAGCACATTTACAGTCCCATGAAAGCACTGAGTCACCGGCGCTCCATTCAATGAATATGAGATACTATTATCACATATTCTTTTTATCTAGTCTCCTAGTAGTTGCTGTTTTTCTTAAAGCCACTTCTCCCAGGTCATGGGTTTAGATGAAAATCCTCATTTTCTTTCTTTTTTTGCTTTTCTTGCAATAACAGTACACTGCAAAGCATGGGAAAAACCTTGAATAGGAAAGACTGGGAAGACAATGGAAAGAAAATGCACTGGTTAGGGCTTTTTGCCTTTTATGACTCTGATTTTTTCCCCAAACCACTAGACTGACAAGAGCCAGAGTCAGGAATCTCAACTGCTGCATTCAGTAAAACAAATGAAGAGTAGCCCAACTACCTTATTGGCTTACAGCACGTAAATAAGCTACTCCTCAGAAACACCTTTACATACCCCATGGATATCCTTGCCCTTCCCAGCCATAAGGGAAGGCATAAGATGAACATACTTCCAACCACCAGGGACTATCAAGCAAGTAGTGCGCCATTCAAGGCCAGGTTGGATGGGGCTTGAGCAATATGATCTAGTGTAAGGTGTTCCTGTCCATGGCAGGGGGCTGGAACTGGATGATCTTTAAGGTCCTTTCCAATCCAAAACATTCTATGATTAATTCAAACTAATGCATGATAACACAAAATGATACACAATGAACGTGTATGAATGTGAATGATTGAACACCTATGCCCATCTATCTACCTACTGCTTGAGCGTATTGAGCAGAAGATTATAAGCATGAGGACAACCTAAACTAGTCCATCTGAGAGGACCCGAGCTGCTGCCACCAGTAAAAGGGTCAAAGACATGTGATAATACCAAATTCTGCTCTTTTTTGTCTGTACTTGGAAAAAAAATAAATAATCCAAAAATGCTTTTCATGTTGGGTATTTGTTAACAATGCAGGATCACCAGCAACCTGTCGACACCTCTACTGGAGAATCCCCACTGGACCCCGTCAACCTCAAAACAGCAGAGTTTCAATTTTCTCATATGTGAAAACCAACATCTTAAACAGCTTTCTAAATGGGTTTTAAATCTTTGGGGTAAGTCTGCTAAGTGACAACACTCACTGTAGCAACTATTCTTATTATTACAAATTTAACTTCTTCCTAGGACCAGAATGAACAAAAACAGTTAACAAGAGGATTTCTAGCTGGAGAGAACTTGGGCAGTTCTTGTCACTCCACTATGGAATGAACTAAAATATCAAGATCTCAGAAAAAAAAAATAACTTTTATAAAGAAGTAATTCAGGATGTTCAAAATTTTATATATATATTATATATTTAAGAT
>NW_009931501.1:0-15327 GCF_000696875.1 Nestor notabilis | reverse complement strand
AGCCGCATGTTTAAAACACTTAATTTAAATTGTATTTATGCATCTGAATTACTGAAGTGTAAGGATATTATTAATACTCTGCTGGTAAAAGTTCACTCTAGCTACATATTTCGTGATTTGATGATGATTCACTAATCATCTAAGCTAGAACATTGGATAGTGTGAATGAAAACATAGTGGCAATAAGAATTTAATTTTAACTGCCTATTTGTAATCTAGTAACAAGAAGAAAAAAAGGTAAATTACTACCATAACTAATAAATTCACGACTGCCAAATATTGTAATCTATGAAGTATTTTATTACGTATTTCAGATACCTGGATCAAACTAATGCAAATCCTTTCCATCAAAAAGATTTGAATTGCAATGTGACACCTTTAAATAGTAGTCATAATACTTACATAGATGATTAATATCACTTTAGAATTACCGTATTTCTTCCTTTGAAAGAAAACATGGGAACAGAAATGTCTGACTAAATTCAGAGGGATAGGATCTTCTCATCAGAAATTTAATCTTGTCATTCTTCCAACATTAAAGAAAGAATATTCCCTGAAACTGAGTGTATTTCCTAGTTTACAAACAAGATGAAGAATCTTTTCCCCAGGCTACTGAATGAAAGTACATGAAAGCCATAAACAATTGAATAAGATCAATGTTAATGTTTTGGTAATCAGAGGAAGATGATGTTTAAATTTGAGCTTGAGAGCTTATTTGCAAACTTCGTGAATTTCACACAGCTCTAAGGACTCTGATCAAAAGAAGTCCAACATTGAACAAGTACACAGAATAATCCCAAAGGAATAGAGGTCTTATTGCCACACTTTAAATAAGCTAGCATAGCTTTTATTTTTGTATTTGTCATTTGAAGAACCTTTTCTGTCCCATACAATTTTTCTAAGAGCTCAGCCTTAGCTCCAGCTGACTTGGTCAGAGGAATATTTTGTGGTTTTGCTTTTTTGTTTTGTTTTTTGGGTTTTTTTTTTGCTTTATTTTTGGTGTTTTTTTTGGTTTTGGTTTTGTTTTTTTTTTTTTTAGCAGAAGGATATATAACTTTTTTTTGCACCAATTATTCTACTTCATAAATTGAATGTTTTGAAGTAATAAGCACAATCAAATCACCTCAACTGAATTTAAACTTTTAAAAAAAATTTGTTCTCTCATCAAATCGGTGGATGTCAAACAGATACCAAAAGAGCAATGAAATAAAGCTGTGTTAGATCCCAGAGGGCAGAAAAATGCTGACAATCATTACATGCCTCTACTACTCTGGCTCTGGTTATAAACCAGTAATATTCTTTATGTATAAACACATACTCCTCAATCTGGCCTTCTCTGTCTTCTCTAAATTATGGTCTGTCATTAATATATGTGGCAGAAATCTAGCTCTTTACTGAAGAGAAATGTACAGACAATCTTGCATCTGACTTAGTTTTAGTCTGTCACTTCCTCATGATTTTCTGCATAAAAAGAAAGTGAATATTTAATATTGTGTTTTGCTGCTGGCAGAAATTTTACATGGATTTGTAATTCATAATAGTTTAATAATAATAATAATAAAAAGACATTGTAACTGAGACTATTACTAGAAGTTTTTATCTTTTTTATGAAGAAAGAGAGTTGTGTCGTCTTAAGCACTACCTGACCTGTAATCAGTCTATGAAAATTTCAGTCAGCTAAGACACAGCTTTTGGGGCTTTTGGGTTTTTTTTTCAGATATTTTGGAAGGAAATTGTCTAATGCATGAATGTTGATCTGAAAAAGTGCATGGAAAGTGTTAATATATCTAAGTTGGGTGTTGCTTATGATTTTGTGGTGTGAAAACAACAGATCTTTGTCTCACTTTAAAATTAATTGGTAGAATATTAATTGATCTGAAATATGGTATTGATAGTAATACCTGTAATGCAATATGAGTAAGAATTACATGATATACATGTTATTGTAAGTCTTCATACCAGGAAATTTATGTGACAGTTGAAGTGAATGTTATCCATGAAAATTAAATGGGTGTTTTCTGTCCGCCTGAATAACTTGGTTTTGGCTAGAGTACATTTTCTGTTATGATTAGATAGAATTCACTTCAAGGTTTCTGAAGATGTAGATTCTAGAGCTGGATGGAATTTTTCAAGCTTTTTTTATGAAAATGAAAATCAGATATCAGAAGCGTTTCATGAATTTGTGACATTTGCTGGTTTGTTTTTTTATGTTGAAGAAACAAGCATATACTCTGAAAGCTGGAATTGAAATAAAATTCATACACTTCATTTTGACATTTTAATGAGTTATTTGGCTTTTCAATGTAAAATATCTTGATTTAAAAATTCTTTCTAATGTGTTTTAAGAGAAAATCTATAATTCATCATTAAAATATTTCTTATGAGAGAGGTTTTACTAAACCTTTACTTTTCCAAAGAATAAAAGGATTTAAAAAAAAAAAAAAATTCTACATGGGTCTCAAGGTATTGACTTCAACAACGGATTTTTGTGTCAGCCGCATGTTTAAAACACTTAATTTAAATTAAATTTCTACATGAAATTAGTTTTTATGTTTTTAACTGCTCACTTGTGCTTGCAAATAAGATATTTAAAGATCCAAGTTAGATCTCCATGCCAAGTAAAACGGCATTCTTGGATGAATGGTGATATATTGAGCAGCACAAAGTATTTGGTCAGTCTCCAAAGTTTATCCTGTATACTTGGCTTCCTCAGTAAGAGCTTGGTTCTGGCTAAAGATATACAAAAAAAAGGCATTTTCAACCTGACAGAAAGCTTGATTCATGGTAATTTCTGTTAAAAGTTTTGGTTCACTGATCCATACCCCTCTTCTAGGACTTGGTGTATCTGTTAGAGTTAGAAGTATCCTGATCTATCTTCTACTTCAGTAAATTCATTAATTAAAGGTATTTTGAAACTTTTTCTGTAGACCATGGAAAGAAACACTTGTTGCTTTCTTTTAAGGGATAAATCTTCAGTGATACCTTTGCAAAATCCTGCAGACAGTTTGCCTCCCAACACTCCTGCCTGAGACTGATCTTCAAGAAACAACAGTTTTTTTGAAAAGAGTGTTTATAATAATTTTTACATGCTGGATTAGATACAGCTCTCGTATCAGTGGAGGAGATGAATTTTCAAAATGTGATTAAAGTGTGGGTTCTGATTTTCTGTACCTCCCTGCATTTTCATGTAGGATGTAGAGCTGTGCATAGCTGGGACCACACAGGTTTCCAGTGCTCCACTGTGGTATTAGGAATCAACATCTCAGTAGAGTAGGCAGGTGAAAACTACATTAAAGCATTTGTAAACAAATATAAGTTTGAATAGCATTTATGACATTGCTCTACTGGTATTTTATTATATATACGTACTAGACTTTTTTGAAGAGGTTTTCATTTGATATATTCTACTATCTGGTAGTCACTTATTTGAATAAAACCACTGATAATAGAACGGCTTTGAATTCGTAGAATAGTTGCTCGTAATTTTCTTTTCAAAATTTGGTTTTAAGATTAATAAGAAAAAAAATTACATCCCTACAATCCTGATCAATCACCTGTTCTTTTGTGAAATACATGGCATATCTTTCTCAACATTCTTGTCAACAATCTCCACAACTGCTTTAAGAGTATAAACATAGTGGATTGACTTCACATACCATAATAATGCCATCCTGTGTCTTAGAATTGCTGTTGTTAGCATGTGAAGATACACACTTCTACCAGGATTTAACATCAGTGGACTTCACAATATTTGACAGCAGACATTTTTTATGGTGTTAAATGAAACTAATATTTAGTAATATTCAGTGAGTTGAATTCTTGTTATTTTGAATGTTTCAGATTTCATACCATGGATTGATCTGGGAAACATTTAAATAACAAGTATTTTATCACTAATTCCATTCAAATCAGGTTTGCATCGTTTTAGTACAGAGGTAGCAAGACAGTTACAGAACCGGAAGTGCTTTGTTATCGTTGTCGCTGAATTGGGAATTGATAAACTGCTTTCGATTTAATGGTAGAGAAATAGAGCTTTCATTTTTGATGGACAGTGTATAGTAATTTATAAGATGATTCACCATTTCTATCACAGGCAATTAATACTTAGATTTCCTTTCTTAATATTCTTGCTGTTCATAAATTTCATAAGACTTTGAGTTTTTTATAGTCTTCTTTTGTATATGTGTACTCAAAATCTACAAATTAAATAATTTAAATAGCAGGTCTCCTAGAGAATATCTAGGAATTATAATCCAAAATATTAACTTCTTTTTAGCATGGCTGAATGCAGGTGGGAAAAATGTGGCTCTAATTTGAAGTATGAGATTAAGAAATAATTCCTCAGTTTTGTTTTATTATATTTTAGTGCTTAAAATGAAATTCATTTATGCTATCAGTAAATTATATACCTTTAATTGTATTGCTAATAGCCTTATAAATGGAATTGCAGATGAGAGAGTTAAGACAGATTCTTTATTACTAGTACCTCATTACCAGAAATAGGATCTACACATAGTATGTCTCCATGGTTAGAATGGAGACTATGACTTTACAATTTTACCTTCAAATATGCTGTAATTCAGCGCAGCAATGCACTTAAACATGAGTATTCTGTTATCTTCAGCAGTGCAGGTATGGAAGCTCTTAGCTTGTGAAAAGAATGTAGATCCTAAGTCATTTTAGAAGTGGTTTTACAGCATTTACCTCTAGTTCACCAGCAGCTATAAATGTTAGTTTAAGGCATAATGCCAAATATTTTGAAAGCACTACTGATTCTGACATATAAATTGCTTGTAAATATGTTTTCCTTATTATTGTATTTGAATTTTTTTGATATTCAGAAATTGAGAAAGGAGGTTGTGGAGACCCTGGAATTCCATCATATGGAAAAAGGACTGGCAGCAGTTTTCTGCATGGAGACACACTTACCTTTGAATGTCAGGCAGCTTTCGAACTGGTGGGAGAGAGAACGATTACATGTCAACAAAACAACCAGTGGTCTGGCAACAAACCCAGCTGTGTTTGTAAGAATTTTCTTTTTCTGTATTATTTTTCTGACCTTAGCCTCTTGCTTTTCTTAGCATTTGTGGCTAACCAGCAGGAAAACATTCCAAAAGACCTTGAAGACTTTTTCAGTCACATGGGCTTTTTTTCAGATGGCTCAGTAGTAGCTTATTTATGGGGAAACAGCACATATGACTGTTTCAGAATATTCTTTCCCCTCATTTTATATTTAATTGAACCATTTAACACTCTTAATGCAAATGTGTGTTGAATTAGACTCTAAATGAACAATTTGTAATAGCATGTAAGTGTTCAAAGGGACTTGGAACATAGACATTGATTCTGTCTGTGCAAAGCAGTCTCCAGATACATGTAAGAAAAGATTGAGGATATTTATCTGATATCCTAATAAAGCATGAAAATGAATATAAGGATATCTAACATGGAAAAGGGGTAGGTAAAATAATTAGTTTTGAATTTTGCTTTTAAAGATAAAATATGTTTGTAGGTAAGCTTACAGATGGATTTAAATAAAGAGGGTTGTTGTTTGTTTTTTAATTTTGTTTTCTTTTTCTTCTATGGTAAAATAGAGTAAAACTTTCTAGGGCACAGGTATACTAGGCACTTCTCCAGACCACATTACCTTTTCCTATAAACAATCTTATAATTTGGTACTGGATTTTCAAAACAACCTTCAGGAGGTGTCCTATTCTACTTGGACACATACGTAGTTTGCAGCTGTGTTGGTACAGTAAAAAAAAAAAAAGCTGAGTAAGCTTGCTGTGAGCTGGAAGAAGTCTCTATATGCCCATGCAAGGCTGAAATGTGTCTAAGCACATAAGGCCTGGGGATGGAGGCAGTGTGGTCGCAATTTTCTTTGAAGACAGAAGTTGCTTTTGTTCATGGTGCAGTATTGCATTGGGTTGATATGTTAGTTCCTGTTGGCAATAGTGTGGAATATTTTACTGTGTTCCTCTGTTTGATGTGCACATGACCTATGAAAGATAATAAAATGTAAACTGGCAACATCTATTTACAAACACTGAGTTCAGTTTGACACATTTAAAGAGATGAGTAATGGTTATCCTTTGTGTTAATTAATATGCAGTGAGCCTTCCTCTTTCTGAATGTACTGTACTTCTCACTAAGGTACCAGTCACAAGCTTATGACTCTGAAATCAGTTAGGAATTGTCTTGAAGGAAATTGGCCTAAAAGAGTGAAAATGAGGAGAGCTATGAATCATTTATATTTAACTGCCCTGTGCTATTTAAGGGGAAAATATGGGTAAAATAAGTTTGTATTATGTACTCTTTTAAGAGTTCTTGATCAAGGCACATCTAAATTATTGCTGTTAATTACAAGAACTTTGTGTATTACAGGCAGAACTGGCCCTTGTGCCCAATTTTTTTTGGATTGCTAAATACATTTTCATGAATTTTCCTTTTAGAGAAAATTCGCATTTAAATTTGAAGGTCGCATTTTCATTTCAAAACAAGCCTGCCAATTTTTCCAAATTCTGACCCATCAGGCATTACTTTTGCTTTCCTGCTTTGGCATTCTCTACATGTTTCTCATATCTCTTGCAGGCCCAGGTGTAGTTACTTATCCATACTTGGGGATATAAAAACATGCAAGGCTGACACGTTATAGTGAAGAAATGCTCTGACAGTCTTAAACATTTCCAGCTTGCATGTGTAGTAGTTTTGACATCCAGGTTTCAAAAGCATCCTTTCCACAATAATAAAAAATATGAAAACAAGCATTTATAATGTTTGTGGATAGCATTTTAAGAATCTACTGTTGTTTTCTTTAGTCTCGTGTTTCTTCAACTTCACCACACCGTCTGGAATTATTCTTTCTCCAAATTATCCTGAGGAGTATGGGAACAATATGAACTGTGTTTGGTTAATTATCTCAGAGCCAGGAAGCAGAATCCACCTGATTTTCAACGACTTTGATGTAGAACCTCAATTTGACTACCTTACAGTGAAAGATGATGGGATTTCAGATTTACCACCTCTTGGCACTTTTTCTGGCAATGAAGTCCCTTCCCAGTTGGCTAGCAGTGGGCACATAGTAAGGCTTGAATTTCAGTCAGATCATTCTACCACTGGAAGAGGATTTAATATCACTTACACAAGTAAGAGCCTCTACTTTTATTTTATGCATAGTCTTAAAATCAAGCTATCTTTCTTCATAATAATGACAGATAGAACATGTTTTTATTTATAATACAGAAGTAAATTGTAATGCTTGTATAATTGCACTGCTTTCAGCTGTCTTCCTAATGTTCATTAGTTTATCTGAATCTTTATAATTTATTTATTTTAATTGTAATAGTGCTGAGGCATTCCCTTCATTATTTAAGGGCCTTTTTAGTTGACACTGTGTAAATGCAGAGCATATAACTAAAGCTTAGAACATTCAGACCAAAGCATGCAGTGCAAGTGATTTACTGTACTTCTCAATGGAACCATCAGGAATAAGTTCACAAAGGTGTTAATCTTAAAACCCAAAAATGGAGATATTCGTCTGAAAAGCATAGAAGTATAAAAAGCAGCTAGAATATCATTGCAAATAAATAGCTCTGGGAACCTGTTTTGCTTTTGCATTTTATCTTCCAGTTAATTTTTACACTATCTAGGAATGCAGACCCCTAAGTGTATCAATCTCTTTTTTGATATATACGTCATAGTTATCTCTGTGGTTTTTCTAGCATCTTAGAATATAGCTGATCTCATGCAGAAGTCTTTCCTATAGGAGTTTACTAATTTAAATTCTGCTCTCCAGCTCTGGTTTCTTCAGGAATTTTAAGAATGTAATACCTTTAAGAATGTAATTCTCAAATGTAAAAAATTTACTTGCAACTGTTCAACAAGTTCAAATGTTGTTGAACATGGACCTAGCAGTCATAAAATCATAGAATGGTTAGGGTTGGAAAGGACCTTAAGATCTTCTAGTTCCATCCTCTCTGCCATGGGCAGGGATGCTTCCCATTAGACCATGTCGCCTAAGGCTTTGTCTAACCTGGCCTTGAACACTGCCAGGGATGGAGCATTTACCACTTCTTTGGGCAACCCATTCCAGTGTCTTACCACCCTCACTGTAAAGAACTTCTTCCTTATATCTAACCTGAACTTCCCTTATTTAAATTTGAAGCCCTTACCCCTTGTCCTATTACTACAGTCCCCAATGAAGAGTCCCTCTCTGGCATCTTTATAGGCTCCCTCCAGATATCGGAAGGCTGAGAGCTACTGAACACAGAATTCTTTCCCATTTGGGAAATAAGGCTAAAAAATACCTGGCTACAGATGGCCATCTGTTGTTTTGTTTATATGAAAGGATATTACTCAACAGTACTGTCAACTCAAGTAACATTGTAGTCATGTGGAAAGCGTTATTACATTTGCCATAGACTGCTAGCTCTCCTAGAAGTCTTATTAGTAATTCAAAGATACTATTTATATGGAGAATTTCTTGGTAGTTGAAGAAATTATATTCTAAGCTTGTAGAAGAAATTAATTGACAATAAAGTTGTCTTGGTCACATCTTGCATTATTCCTATCTTGTGTCAATTAAGATAATCAATTAGCAGTGTTTGGAGTCAAGGTGTTTTTTTGTATTGTTACAAAGATGCCCCATATGAAATTGGAATTCATGGATTAAAACTGTTTTTAAGTCTTAGATACCTAAATTTTTCTTTTGATTTCAGAGAAAGGGATAATTACTGTCCTTTGAAAAGTTACAGAAAAGGGAGATCGTTACCTTAACTGAGGCTATAGAGATTAAAAGGTTTACCAGGAAGAAGTGAGTCCTGAATTCTAGGTTGATTCTGTCTGAGATTATTCAGATCCCTTGTTCCATATGCTGCTCTACTTAAGTAAAGACAGACTGTAATAAGGAAAATATTTACAATTTCTATTTGAAGCTGAAGAATTGTGCAGTCGGGAATATAATACTCATGGATCAAACTCTCTTAGAGTCCTAATCGCCTAGATATTATGCTAAAGAGTTTCCACCACACTTTTCCTATAAGGTGTTATTGCTAAGATTGGTGCATACCTTATGTGCTAGAATTATCTAAAACCATATATGCTTCCATAATGGGAAACTGAGATTGCAAATGGCAGTGTCCCTGATTTGTGAATCCTTAGTACTAGTAGGAAGTACTTTAAGTTCAGCTAAAGTGCTAGTACTTCCGGACCTCCTGAAGTGTACCATTCATGGTTTGAATCAAATTAGGATCAAATAAGTTTATTGATTTATAAATGAAACATAACTAACAAGCAATGAGCTGCAAATTTAGTATCTATGTCAGCAATTCCATAGATAAACCACAATGACACTTAGAAAATCTTAGAATTATAGTGCATCTTTAGTTGGTAGAGACCCATAAGGACAATTGAGTTCAACTCCCTGCTCCTTGCAGGACTATCTAAAACTGAACTATATGACTAAAAGCATCATCCAGACACTCCTTGAATTCTGACCGGCTTGGTGCTGTGACCACACTTGGTGCCTCCTTGTGCTTCCTGGCTTATCTTAAAATCATTAGAACTGTTTAGGCTGGAAAGACCTTTAAGATCATTGAGTCCAACTGTAAAGCTAGCACTGTCAAGTCTGCACTAACCCGTGTCCGTAAGTGCCACAACTACAGGTCTTTTATGTGGATCTGGGGACTTGTTCTCCAGACCCTTCACCAGCTTTGTTGCTCTTCTCCGAACCTCCTCCAGCAACTCAATAACTCAATATCTCTCTTGTACTGAGGGATCCAGAACAGAACACAGGATTCAACATCTGGCCCCACCAGTGCTGAGTGCAGGGGACAATCACTTCTCTGGCCCTGCTGGATATGCTGTTTCTGATATAGATCAGGATGCTGTTTGCCACCTTGGCTACCTGGGCACAAACTGACTCATGTTCAAACAGCTGTTGACCAACACCCCCAAATCCTTTTCCACTGGGCTTGCCCAAGCCTGTAGTGTTGCATGGGGTTGTTGTGACACAAGTGCAGGACCCAGCACTGTGCCTTGTTGAACGTCATACAGTTGGCCTCAGTCCATTGATTCAGCCTGTGCAGTTCCCTCTGAAGGGCCTTTCTACCCTCAAGCAGATGAACACTCCTGCCCATCTTGGTTTCATCTGCAAACTGATTGAGCGTGATCCCCTCATCCAGATTGTTGGTAAAGATATTAACAGAACTGGCCCTATTACTGAGCCCCGGAGAACACCACTTGTGATTCAACACATAAAAATTTGTAAATACCTTTCCACTCTGGACATAGGCTTTTAGCAGTAGTCTGTATTTCTGCCAGATTAGTTGCATGTGAAACCATACACCTTGTTATGTTAGAGACAAAGAGCAGAATTTTGTCCAGAGGGAAATTTAAGCAAAGTGTTCTTGTGTACTTAAGCCACAAATAACTAATAAGCTTCCAAATTTGAACTGTGTTGCATCTGTGCGAATGTCATTGGATTTAAATCTGACTTTTAACTGAGGAGTTTTCTATACTTTCAATTATATTGTATTATGTGTTATGTATTGTTACATCACAATAGAAAGGTTATTCCCTCTTCAAAAAATAAATAAAAAAAGATAAATTTTAGAGGAGTGATTGTTGTGATTGTTATTGTTATTACTGTTGTTATTATTGATGTTATCATTGTTACTACTATGTTTTTATTAGCCTTTGGTCAGAATGAGTGCCATGATCCAGGCATTCCCATAAATGGGAGGCGTTTTGGAGACAGATTCCTTCTGGGAAGTTCTGTTTCCTTTCACTGTGATGATGGTTTTGTGAAGACCCAAGGCTCTGAATCCATAACATGTATTATGCAAGATGGAAATGTAGTATGGAGCTCTACTGTCCCACGTTGTGAAGGTAAGGGCACAATCTTTACTTTGCACCTACAGTTTGAATAATGAAACTTTAAATTTAGCTTACTTTGTACATTTCCCACATAAATAAGACTGCTTTAGCTGGAGTTATGAATTAATCTTACTTTAACACTCTTCCAGGCAAATGAGAGAGCAATAATAGAAACAAGATAGCTTGCTTTTATATTCTAGGAATAAATTAGCATTCTAAAAATCTGGTTGCTATTCTTTTCAAGTTCTGGTTGTTACCATCATTACTCGGTTGTGAGTTATAGCTGTTATAATGGTTTCAGCTTAGCATACTGAAGAACGTAATTATCTACCACATAGAAACTTGAAGTAAAGCTTCTATTTTAAAGTCTTTTTTTTTAAAATATGCACCTTTAATTTTCTCAAAATGAAAGTATACCTTAATTTCTGTATGTAACATATTAACCTGAAGTACATTTTTTTCTGATAAATATTGTGATAATCATGCTATGTTTAATATTCATTATGCTCACTAAAAGTTCCAAATTTGTTTGCTTGTTCTTGCCTAGGTGAATAAACACATTAAGATGAGCTATACTTAGGAATAGATATTGCTTTACAATACAATGAAGGAAGTACAGTTCCTTTAAGTTACATTCAGGATGTGTTCCTTTCTGACATGGATTCTCTTCCTAGTTGATAATTGAGAGTTTCTGAGTTTGGATTACAGTATGGACTCAGCATCCTTCCTAGCTACTGTAGAGATAATTTAGTTTGCTTCTAGTTGTCTGAGATTTCTGAGCAACTGTTGGGGTTTTGTTGTCATTGCTCTGCTCTGTGTCTTTGTATATTTAACAATCTCTATAAGCAACAGCTGATGTAAGGTGTTGTGTTATAATCAGGTGAGGATCAACAGACTTCTGGCTGTTCTTGTTTTTAATATGACAAAATTTAATATAAAGAACCACCATGGAATAATTTTAATTCTTCAATAACTGTACACATGTAAGGTAAATGCCATTTTCATGGCCAATCATTTTGCCCCAGAGACAAGTCAATCTGTATTTTTCATGTTTGGTGGGTTGTTTTTTTTATCTCCCTTTCTTAAATCTTTAAATACTTCCCAGAGACAAGTGCAAGTCATGAGTGAAATCAGCCCACCTATCTGAGTTATTTTTTCTTTTTTTTAATTAAAAACATTGAATCAAAACTAGGAATATTAATTTACTAATCACAAATTCATGTTACTATTCATTTCCACATGGCATAATGGGTTTGCTTGTCACTACTTAGACAAACAGAAGAAAAGTGACAAGATTTCCTGTACTGCAATATGGAATTTACTGATAATGATACCACTGACTACTTGAGGGTAATACAAATGATATATAAGACAAATTTACCTGACCTTGAAAGCGTTCCTGTTTTAGATTGCTTAATAGCCTTTGGTAAAATATAACATCCGAAAGCCCTGTGCTATGACAGCTTAATTTTTTAGGGGACTTATGTTTCCTAAAATTTGTTCAGTCAGTTCTGCTATTGTTTAATCCTGCTCTAGACCTGTGATCCCGCTCTGAAAAATGCTCCTGTCTAGCCTTGTTACTTTCATAGTCCTGTTGCAATACTTTTTGGCATTTATGTACGAAGATCAATTTAGAGAACATTTAAACAAATTTGACATACAGGAATGGGCCTAACAGGAATGGGCCTAATGGGATGCACCCAAGAATGCTGAGGAAGCCAGCCAATGACATCGCAAGGCCATTCTCAATCATCTTGGGAAGGTCATTTAACCCAGAAAGGTTCCTGAGGACTGGAAGAAAGCAAATTCCTATCTTCAAGAAAGGAAAGGTGTTTCTGAGGAGCTACAGGTCTCACCTCAATTGCTGGGAAAGGTGGTTCAGCAATATCCTTGGAAACCATTTTCAAACAACGAAGAACAAGATGGTGTCTGGGAGAAGTCAGCATGGGTTTACGAAGGGGAGATCATGCCTGGCCAATGCGATAGCCTTCTGTGATAAGATGACTGGCCTAATGGATGAGGGGAGGGTAGTGGATTTTTTTTATCTCAGTTTTAGTAATGTGTTTGACACTGTATCCTATAATATTCTCATACACGAACTTATGAAATATGGTCTAGGGAAGCGAACAGTGAGGTGGACTGAAAACTAACTGAACTGTTGCACTTACAGGGCTGTTGTCTGTGGCATAAAGTTCATCTTGAGGCTAGTCCATAGTGGTATGCCCCAGGAGTCAATACTGGGTCCAATACTGTTTTAAATCTTCAGTAATGATCTGAATGCTGGGACAGAGTGCACTCAAGCAAGCCTGCAGATGGTGTAAGACTGGGAGGAGTCTTACAAAGCATGTGTTTGTACTGCTGTTCAGAGGGACCTTGACAAAAAGCTAAAGAATTAGGCTGAAAGGACAGGTCCTTGTCCTCTATTCAGCATTGATGAGGATACGTCAGAAATGTTGTGTGTAGTCCTGGGATCTCCAGTACAAGAGAGATGTGGACATACTGCAGTGAGTCTAGTGAAGAGTTGCAAAGGTGATTAAGGACTTGAAGCATCTATCTTACAAGAAGAGGTTGAGAGAACTAGGGTTGTCTAGACTGGAGAAGAAAAGGCTCAAGGCTTGGGAGGGATCATGTCATTGTGTATAAATACCTGACGGGATGGTGTGAAGAAGATGGAGCCAGGTACTTCTCAGTGGTGTCCGTTGACAGGACAAGGGGCGATGAACATGAACTGAAATGCAAGAAATTCTGTTTAAACACAAGATGGCACAGTACAATGAAAATAATTAACTGTAACTTACTTTGAACAATTTGTTCAATATTTCCACATAATTGTGGAATCATACTAGATCTGAAAAATGATGGCAAAAGCAAGTGTCATGATCTGTGTATTAAGATATGTAGAGTAATAGGCTGTGATAAGATACATTGCAAGACTTATGATTCTGAAGAAAACAAAGTGGTCATAATATAATGTATAAATTTTAGTTGTGTTGTATATTAAACCTTCAAGGGCAAGTAATGAGCAACATGATCTAATGGAAGATATCCTTGCCTGTGGCAGGGAGGGGTTGGAACTAGATGATCTTTAAGGTACCTTCCGACTCAAACCATGCTATGATTCTATGAAACTTATTTTTCTGTGATTTTTAATTCAATTTTTTTAAGTTCTTTGAAAATATAATATTGTATTAGAAATATTCTGTATGATACAAATATACATTCTTTTTCTTTCAGCCCCATGTGGTGGACATTTGACAGCATCAAGTGGTTTTATCTTACCACCAGGGTGGCCAGGATATTATAAGGACTCACTTAATTGTGAATGGGTGATTGAAGCGAGACCAGGACATTCTATTAAGATCACTTTTGACAGGTGAGAATATGCTAACGTAGGGGATACCAAGATTTTGTTTGTTCTGATGCTTCAGGTTTCACCATGAGTGTGATAGTGAGACCAAAACAAGAAAGAAAAAGACATCCAGACATCGGAATATTGTTAACGGCAGAGTCTTAAACTTGATTTCATAGTATCTAACTGAAATTACCATTCCAATTAATTTGCAAAAACATTACCTCAGAGTGGACCTAAATTAGAGCTACTGGAATGCACTGGGATTATGTCCCTGTGTAATGGGTAAGCTTCTTTTGGAATAATAATCTTTTGTCAAAGAGAGTAATTTTCAGCCTAGTCTACCTCTTATGTGAAGTCAGGAGGTAGTGAAAGTGCATTTACACACAAGGAACATGAACTGCAGCTTGTTTAATCCTTTTGTAATTTTTGTGACCTCAATTACTACTTTTGTCTAACCATACAAAAATTGTGACTTTTTTTTTTTTTGAAGAAAGTGCTTAAAAAAAGAAAATAATAAAAAAAATCTTCACCCTTCATCTTTGTAAAAGAATTAAAAAATAACCATTTGTTTAGGTGTTTGATCTAGATACTAATCTCATGCTGAATACTCCATTTGACAAAAAAAATGCAAAGGACAGTACAAAAGACAGCACCTGGAGCTAGGCTGCAGTGACTTCTATTGTACAGGCAAAGTGAGAGGAGAGGCAATAATCTGTGTCTAGTTTCACCTTCATGTAGAGTCAACAGTAATGATCAAAATTTTCCACTGTCATTCACCCTTCTATTTCTACAAGCAGAAATGAAAAGGGATGCAAGTTAGTGGAGAAGAAGGGCAGAGGAATGTAAAAGTGACTGTTACTGGTTCAAACCAAAGATCCATCTATCCTCATACTCACAGGGACAAAAATGCAGAATCCTAGGGAAGAGTGTGAGGACCAGATAAATGTATCTGAACTTAAAAGTGGTATTTTTAATGTGCTCAGTGAGTTTCCTCATGTATCACTTCCATTGGTTGGTTTGTTTCCCTCTTGCACCCATGTAAACATAACATTTGCAACATTCTTCATTTTGGGGAACTGTCCTGGGTTCAGCTACAGCAG
>NW_009931500.1:8587-9915 GCF_000696875.1 Nestor notabilis | reverse complement strand
GTTGAACTTCATGAGGTTGACACTGGCCCACTTCACAAGCGTGTCGAGGTCCCTCTGGATGGTATCCCTTCCCTCCAGCGTATCAACTGAGTCACACAGCTTGGTGTCGTCGGCAAACTTGCTGAGGGCACCTCAATCCCACTGTCCATGTCACCGACAAAGATGTTGAACAACACAGGTCCCAACACCGATCCCTGAGGGACACCACTTGTTACTGGTCTCCAACTGGACATTGAGCAGTTTACCACAACTCTTTGCATGCAGACATCCAGCCAGTTCTTTATCCCCTGAGTGGATTGCTGCTAACAACTTTGTGAACCTGGTTTTTGTAGGCTTTTTTTCATTAAGGCTTCATCTCAGAGAAACTAGGACCAAGTATGGCAAGAAATGGGTGCTAAGAGTTAGTAAAAGACCTGAGAAAATTACATTGGGAATCACTAATCTCTAAGAAGCATGGGAACCCAGGAGGCAGGCCAGAGCAGATGCAGGAGGACCAGTGTTCTTCAAAGGTCTCTTTACCCAGCACGGGGCAGTGATGACTGGACTGTTTCAAAAGAAGCTTTAAAAGCCTATCATAACAAGGCGACCTACACTGGCCCAACTGACCCCTGGGTCATGTTCCTTTCTGACAACACCGGCCTTCCCTTTATCTTCTCTACAAAATAGGAATGAGGTAGAGACTTGCTTCTAAGAAACACCTGGGAAAATCCATCCAAATGGGACTTGAAAGTGGAGAGACATGCAGGGGAGCTGTGCATTCTGCCTCCCAAAATTCCCCAGCTCCTTGATCTGTCAAATCACCAGACACCAACAAGACAACATGAAAATATAGCTGCCACCTTCCACATGTGCTATAGGCAGGCTCTACCTGCGAGTGAAGTGGTTTCCTCCCTACCGCTTTGGGTGGATTGAATTCCAAGGTACCTGGACAGAGACACATAGCAATGCCTGAGAAACAAGTGGCTGGTGGAGCTAGCACCAGTCATTTTGCATATAGACAAGAAATGTACTTAGTTATTTAAGGTGTCTATAGGTAATACCTCAGAATGGTCTCTTGTTGATTACTTGTAACATTTATGTCCATGAAAGACACTTACGCATTCTCACTATACACTTACATATGTGAGGGAACCAGACACGGCTGTTTCCAAAAGCTGAAGGAAGTTTTCCTGGGGATTTCTCTCTTGTCCATGACTTGACTGCTTTTATTTCAGGCAGGGATGGTTTTGCTGCTAGTGTCATCTGCTGCAATAATTGTTCTGTCTGTGGCCAATATGGGAAGCAGTATCATGGTTGTCTTCTCACCGTCCCTCCTGGGATCTTCTGCC
>NW_009931500.1:0-8556 GCF_000696875.1 Nestor notabilis | reverse complement strand
CTGCTGGGCTATGTTCTCTCTGCAGTCTTCAAGCTTAATGACCGGTATGTTCCTCCACTCCCCACTTCCCTCACTATCTGTTGCCAGAAGGAACAGATATACGGCAGCTCTGGTGTATGGAGCAATAGTGAAAACAGGGGTTTCAACATAAATGTAGTTCTGAAGGATAAACACTGCAGACTCCCGAAACAGGCCCTAGGAGAACAAGCAGACACACTGCATGTTGGTCCCAAGTCAGTAACACCCAAACCTGGAGTGGGGAGAGAAATTAGTTCTACTTCTGCTTGGCTCATCAGAGAGAAGAGTAGCTGGAGCAGGTTTATTTGGCATGGGTGCCTGACCACCACAGAAGGGATGGCAGGTTCACTGAACAAGCAGATGGGTGGTTTTGACTTAAGGTCACTAGTGACCCACCAAGTATAGACCCGCCAAGTACATATTACCAGCCTCTGCTCTTGGTAATGAAACTGTGGGAAGATGAGAATTAATAGCACCAAACAAAAAAACAATTAATTGGGAAATACCAACAAAGACCAAACCTCAAGTTTTCTTAAACACAACTGTTCCTAAGCTGGTAACTACCCCAAGCCAGTCATTGCTTTCGGCTGCAGCCCCAGGAATTCAGGATGGAAACCCCGCATATAAAACCCACTCCTTCCCTTTCCTATCCTACCAGATTCGGGTAGGAAGCCCCCTAGTCCTCACTATTTTTTACCTGGACACCTTGGACTCCTCTTTTCACCTGGGAAGCAGATTCCTTCCCCACAGGAAGTTGCAAAGCCCAGAGCAGGACCTAAGGCCTCTAAACACCATTAAGCACAAAGTCCACATTTATAATGTGATCTGTGTCTGCCCATTGCAAAGGGATCATGGGGCAATCCCTTCTAGGGATCCCAGTATTGCTGCTGATAAAGCAGCTTTCAGCACAAGCAAATGCCCAAAGCATTGCAGCAGCAGCAGTGTGAGCAGGGTTCTTTTGAAGTTGTTTGAAAGTGGGTCAAATCTGTAATCTGTTCAACTTTGCCTGCCTCAGATGCAGGAGGACAGTGTGCATGGAAACTGGCTGCCAGAACATACAGCTTTGCTCCACTATCCTCAAGGTTTCCTTCACCCCAGAAATCATCGGCCCCCTGTACTTCTTCCCGCTACTCTACTTGCTGTTCCAGCTCGGAGAGGGACTTCTGCTCATCCTGGTCTTTAGGATCTATGACAGAATGAAGAAACCAAGTGGCAAGTACAGCTTTGCTCCTGTATTTTGTACACATTCCAATCCAAACCATACTTAAAATATAACTATCAATGAATCACTGCTTTTTAGAAGCAGAATCCAGTTGCCTTCTAACACCAGGTTACATACTCAACACATCAAATACAAATCACAGGCAAAAATTCAGAGGTAACTGAAGACATATAACTATATACTACCAGTGCCTGGAGGTTTTCTGAGGCCTATGCTTAAACTAGGACGAACAACCTTCAAAAGCTATGACTTGCACTGAGCATATGCAAAGAACTGGGGTGTTTATGCATGAATAAAACTACACAAGAACATTAGACACTTTTTAATGCCACAACAGCTTGTAGCAAAGCTGGGATTTGAGAGATTCACTGGAGGGTGTCACTTTTGGAATGGGGGGAGAAAGAAGACAACAGAACTGCCAAGTACTGCAGCTGAAGGAGGGAAACATTTGGATCTTTTGCTAGTAAAGTATATAAATAGATTCCAGCTTAATTAAAATACAGTATTGGTATAGATGTGAGGTAGACTTCTCCAGCTTCAGCAGGTCCATGATGCCAAAGCCCAGCTGAGTGCTGGGAAGAAGACTATGAGGTCTTCCACCAGTCAGCCCTCTGATGCTTCCAGACCAGCTTTCTCCAGTCCCTTGGGACAGAGAAACAGCTGAGCATCTGCTACAGGAGCACTTTACCCAGTCTTACAGCTTCATGCTGAAGGATGGCTGTTAATGGGGAAGCAAAACCAATCCACTCAGTTTGGATCCTCAGATACGCCTTCAGTGCAAAGCAGCTGGTTTTGGAAACCGCCGTACAGGTGTTTGCAGGACTGCTACAAAAGGGTGGCTCTCCAGGCTCTGAGACATAAAGGACTGAAACAAACTAGCTTCAAGTTTTGGCAGGACTTCCAACGTCCTTCCTTTTGCTTTAGATCACGCAGCAACACCAACTGCAGCTGTGCCACAATCTTCCCATAACTGGTTTCAGAACTGCCGAGTCTCATGACGTTTTTCTTTTTCTTCAGATGAAGTGAAACTGCTCTCCACAGGTATGGATGCAGTTGGTGCTCCCGAAATGAAACCAGTGTCAAGACCCTGCAGAAACAGTGAGAAACCAGGAAAACAATACAGACAGACTCTGCAGCAGCTGCTATCACGACCCCTCCAAGTTCCACCTCCTGCTGCCTTACAGGTATCCAGCAGTTGTGTGTAAGACTTTTATCTACATGCTCATTTTATGCCGGACAAAGGGATTGCCACAGAGCTGTCTGCACCCTCATTGTTAGTTCCCAAAGACCTTGCTCCAGACTAAACCTCTCTCTGCCTGCCTATGAGGGAGACTTCCAGTGACTTCCAAGTCATCCTAACAACCCTTCGGGAGAGCTTCGGGCCATGCTCCCAAGTTACTTGCCCCAGTTTTGCCCATATGAAAATCCCTGCCCGTGTTAGTTCCCTGTTTTAATTTCCCTTACCTGTAATTGTCCCACTGGCACATCCGAAGCAGCTCTTGAAGGCATTGCTGAAGATTAAGGTAATTTCTCTAACAAAGACCCAAAACAAGGTGTGAAAGCCTCTTGCTGAGCCACCAAGACCCAGTATGCAGCTGAGCAGCCCAGGGACTGCTGGTCACTCCCATTTTCCAAAACCTTAGCAGTGCAGAGTGTACCACATCAGAAGCCACAAAAAACGAACACAGAAATGCAAATTGTCTTGGCACGTTGAGTTTGGACCCACCAAGCTGTGGTGAACCTTGAATGTGCCTTGTTCCATAGAACCAAACACGCCAGCTGTTCAGGATACCATGTAGCTACTGTCACCCTACAAATAGGAGGGAAGACTCTCATCAACACTTCCAGTGTCCCAAGTATCACGCAGGCACAGGTTACCCAGAGAAGCTGTGGATGCCTCATCCCTGTCAGTGTTCAAGGCCAGGTTGGACAGGGCTCTGAGGAACCCAGTCTACTGTGAGATGTCCCTGGCCATGGCAGGGGGCTGGAACTAGATGATAACTTTAAGGTCCCTTCCAATCCAAACCACCCTATGATTCTATGAAATGCGCATTGTAAGCTGGTGTAATCCATCTTGACTAAGAATAAACAGCCTTGTTTATTCTTAATAAACGCAGAATTGATTTCTGCCCAGAAGTTAACGTGTTTTAAACTGAAGTTTTGAAACAGCCAGCTCCCCAAGCGAAATGCAGACATCTGTTCGTGCTGCTTACAAGACAAGCAGCATGGTCAAAACGGAATTCAGAGTATTTATAGAGCAGGTAGCACTTCATATTTAGCCTGAGGGAGGAAAGTGTCTGAAATCCCACGCCACTCCAGTCATCGGGCGCCTTCAGCCCCCTGGGTTCCAGTTGGATCCAAGTCCCATGACACGCATGATCATTCAAGTTAGCAGGAAGGATCCACTGACTGTGAGACGACACAGCTAACCTTACTCCTCGCCCACCAGATGAGCCTCAATGCTGCTTCTGCCCCTAGGTGCTAAACCCCTCTTCTACCATACTTCTTCAGGTGATCCAGCAGCCCAACCACCACACTGTTGGAAATGAAGCCTCCCACTCCCCAATTAACAATCCAATTAACCATCCATCAGCCCAACCCCCTTCCCCATGCCTGCCCCCAGGAGCACTTGGCAGTTGGATAGGGAACTGCTTTGACAGACAGATTCATGAGGCACAAAGCTCCTTCTCCCTCATCAGCTGGAACACGAGAACTCTGCAACAGTGCGGAGAAAAGGCAGACACCAAGTGACTATCTCCCCCCGCCGCCAAGGCCTGACCTCGCTCTGAGCGGAACCACCCTGCATTTCCTAGGACCTAATCCGAAGCCCAGCCTAAGCTCCGAAGACTTTTGTAAAGCTTTCCATAGATTACGAGAGCAGCTTCATGAGAAAACACACTATTTTTTAAAATTAAATTCTAAAGCTCTTTCTTGTCATTTGGGTGAGGGCTTAAGAAGCACAGGGACTGCAGAGTTGCTGCTCCTTGCAAGGCATAACACTAAACTGCAGAGCTCCAGGATACCACTGCTGCAGTGCTCCCACCCACCAGCTCCAAAACCCCTCCTCTTCCTCCAGAACTGGGACTAACACCTATGAAAATGCTTTACCCACACCTCACTATTCCCTCACACACACGTGCACAAACACACCAGTGAAGTATGCCCACTACACCCGTCTTTAACATTCCATGCTTATTATCCAAAGTCATTAAAACCTCAATGACTTGTCCATTCCACTTTTTGCTACTATGACAGTAGAATTCTCCTTATTCCCAAGGTTCTTATTTCAGCAGAGACATCTAAGAACGTGGCATAATGTATTTAAAAGTAAGTTAGCTCTTCCCCATGCCCAAAACGCCCAGTCAGTCACCACTTTGCTGCAGACCCATCTTTCAGAAGTATTTTAACACTGTCCAACACGAGGCACCATCTCAAACACTTTATTAACACTTAAGAATGCACTAGAAGCAGAGGCGTGTTTCTTTATATTTTATTTGAGCTATTTAATTCTTATGTATCAAGAATTAGGGTGCTTTATAGAATATTATTACCACAGGGCAGTGAAATGGGTATTTTCTTAAGTGTAGTGCAAGTCATATTAAATGAAAAGCTTTTAAAATAAAGTTTTATTACCAGTCCTGACCAGCACTCAGTCTGCTGATCTATAGCTGAAACAGTGGTCCAAAAGCACAAAAAAATACTCTCTGAAATAAAGCTTTATGTACAGCACATGTAGAGCTCTTAAATGCCTAAAGCTATTAGTTTAATTTGAAACATTAAACTAATGTTCTGAGTTGCTCTTCACAGTTGAATATACTGGGAATTAAGTGTTCAGATGATTTTTTTTTGGAGTACAAAAAATTTAAGTTGTCCGCTTTAGTTATAAAGAGCTCTGCCAATATACACAAACTATACACTTCAGACATTCACAAAAAATGTGAGCAAGAAAAGGGTTATCAAAAAACATTTAATACAATTAGTCAATAACCCTTCCCACCATGGTCCACATCTACAAAGTTCTCCCATTCCTCCCCCCTCCCCATCCAAACCCTTCCCCACAGAAAGTCACATACTTACCACAAACTTTTAGCAAGTATGGTTTAAAAAAGGGCCCCCATAACTGAACTATAAGCTCAGTTGCCACTGTCAACAGATCTGGATCTTGATCTAGACCTCTGCCGATCCTCAGATGATGGGGATTTAGATCTACTGGAAGAACCACGTTTCTGGCTTTTGTCTGGCACTGGAGATCTACTAACTGATCGAGACTTGCTACGGCTCCTACTCCTTGACCTGCTGTAGGACTTGCGGCTGCGGGAACGGGAACGGCTACGAGACCTGGATGAGCTTCTGCTACGAGACCGTGACCTGCTTCTGGACCTACTGAGGAAACAAAAGTGCACTGGTGTTAGCAATGAAATATCACAGACCATGACAATAACCAGGCAAATCACTGTTCTCCAGTTTGGTTGCCTGGTCACTGACTTCAAAGCTTTCTCAAGTAATATTTAAGTGCTGAGAGGACAGAAATCCATACCTGTGCCTTTTGCTGCCTTCAATTAGTTTGATTTTCCTTCCATTAATTTCTTTACCAGAAAGCTTTTCAATAGCATTCTTTAAATCACTGTAAGAGGCAAATTCAACCACCCTACAGGAAAAAAAATAAAGCCAAAACAAAGCACAGAACTCACTATTACAAGTGGTATTTTTGGTGACGGAAAAAACATTCCCTGGGAAAAATAAACAACTCAAAAAAAACCCCTAACTACTCAGTGTAGTCATTCCTTGTTATAACTCGAAAAAGAATTGAAGAATTCCCCTCCCAAAATACAAGAGAATGCATTTTCAAAGGGTAGCTAAATTAAGCCATGAACAGCTGCTAAGCACTGAAGGTAGCGAGCTTCCCTCCCCAAATATGATACAAACAGTACTCTACAGCTTCCAAGAGGCGATGTTAGAAGCTTACCCTTCATTTAACTTAGGCCTGTGTGCATCTGCAAAGGTTACTTCCCCAGCTTGTCTCATGAAGTCTTTGAGATCCTAACACAAGACCAGTTATGTTATGCAAAGAAGTGACATTAATACTTATCTATACAAAACCAGATAAACCCAAAAGAAACTTATGACTACTGGAAGAGAAGATGTTAGATAAATTACAAACATGGCAATTGCCATACTTGTATTCTACCAAAATTGAATTATCTCAATCAGGGCACGAAATAAATGAAAGAAGCATATTGCTTTAAGCAAAATGCTAATAAATTGTCTTAACGTTAAGAAAAATATTAGCCTACAGAGACTATATAGATTAAATAAGAAAGAGAGAGAGAAAGAGAGAGAGAAAGAGAAATCAAGTACATCTGTATATTTAATGGACTGAGCGTGAAATACCCATATATTTTTGAATTATTTCAGCCTCCGTTTACATTACAAGTCTTATAGGCATACAGAATTACATTTATGTAACACCAATTATTTTGTGCCCCATATGTCATTAAAAATATAGTTTACTTTACCTTTATTAACAATTCCCTAGGCTAGCCAAGCAGCAAACTGCATTAAGCGACCGGAGATACCGTCATGATTTATGCCCGACTGGCTCTTCGCCACCCACTTGACGAACACTACCCAGTCGATGGAAGCCATTAATCGCACTGCCCTCCCTTATTAGGAGACTATTGATGGATCCAGACATTCGCTATGCTTGATGTTACCAAGGACCACTTTACTGCGATCAGGATTCCAACGACCACCTAATTTCGTATCTTTCAACTCTTTTCGACCAGGACCTCTTTATTCGGAAGCGTTACAGGAAGAACAGCTCTCAACTTAGGAATCAGATCTCGTAAACGCTCTGGGATCGCTGCAATGTGGCACTTTAAGGAGTGCATCGATTACGTCTAGACCGGCAAACACAGATCTAGAGGTGGCCATGTGACATTGTAGGAGCTGACTGGAAAGTCAACCAGGCCCAACCAAGAGTGACCAAGACAGAACGATTAGGATAACCCACAGGCACTCCTCGTCATAAGGCCAACGACACAGATAGGCTGGCAAATAAAGGGTTTAATATGTGGTTAAAATGGATTTAAATAAACAAGAAAAAAATAAATATATATCCTCAAACATATACATTTATTATTATAAATTAAAATTAACTAGTTAAAATTCAAAATATGTAAATTGCATTAATTAAAATTACATTAATTACGTAAACGTTTTTAATCAATTAAATTTAATTTTAATTAATTCTTTTACAAAATTATTACATTACATACCCATTAAATGAAGTCAAAATAGTTAATCGTGTTTCAACAAACCTGCCAGCTGACTCGGGAAGACAAATTTTCTACTATGAGGCGATTTTCTGTTCTTACAGGTGGAGCATTTCTATTTGGAAATAAACAGTTGAGGCTTTTTATTAGTAATTACAATAACCAGCATCAGTATATCACAATTACTACAACTCAACTATTAGTGCTCTAAGTAATCTAAACCAAACTGCCATATCAAACGATTGACTAAAAAGGCAAATATTTGATATCCCATTTGATATCCCATTCTAGCTCAATTTCTTGGATCAGATGAGCCTACAACATTCTTTTTTAAACTACGCCAGTTCAAAGCTATACATACCTCCTGTCACTGCGTGGACGGCGGCTACTAAAACGGTCAGAGTACCTCCCTCTGCCTCTACCCCTAGAGCGTGCTCTTGCATGCTCAATTGTAACCCTGAGGAAAAACAGAAACAGAAAACCATGTATTTTTTTATTATTCTTCTTACATATTCCTTTAGTAGTATGTTATTGGGGAAAAAAAATACCACAAACTAAACAAAAAATTACGTTAAGCAACACAAATTAAAATTTATCCACTTCTCGTGTTAGATACTTAAGCTTATATATACATGAAATAAGGTACCTCACCTCTCGCTACAAAGCTCTTTTCCATCCAATTCATAGACAGCATCATCTGCATCCCTCGGATCCTCAAATTCCTGCAAAACCACCACAGCAAAACCACGAAAGTAAAAAAATTACATCTCCAAGAATTTAACAAATGCTTGTTTGCCACATTGCATACTTAGCTGAGCACGTTAATGGCATTATCTTTAAAAGTAGTTTCGTGCACATCACACGTGTGTGAGATCCGATGCCGACCAGCGGACGGGGACCGCCGAGCCCCGCAGAGGAGCGCACTCACCACAAACCCAAACCCCCTCTTCAGATCGATGTCCCGGATGCGGCCGTATCCTTTGAAGAACCTCTCCACGTCTTTCTCCCTGGCAGCCGGGTTCAGCCTCCCGATGAAGACGC
>NW_009931499.1:56919-61113 GCF_000696875.1 Nestor notabilis | reverse complement strand
AAATATATTACTAATATATTTAAATAAAGACTACATTCTTCTCGTGCCAGTAAAGGCGTGAGAAAAATGTAGTCAGATTGAGTGTTTCTAGATCCATGCCATCTTGAGTATAATTGTTATTAAAACCAATGGCTTGATGGCATGGGGTAATAAGACAACACTGGATTAAAAAAAAAGAAAAAAGAAAAAGATTGTTAATACGTATTATTGAATTTAGTAAGCTCTTTAAGATTTATCTCTGCAAACCAGTGCACTGTCATCTTCAAATATTTTTCTGGTGTGTCTATAAAATACACGTTCTGTGACTCTGATACATGCTACTGCCATTTAGACACTTAATAAGTCAATAGAGTTGAGATAAGCACTGAGGGACTATCAGTAGCTGTACTTGGCTGGAATTGTATTGAAGTTAATGAAACTTTTTTAGTTTACACTCACCAAGGATCTAGCAGACAGTCTGCAAAAAACCTAAAGTTTCATGCTGGCTCCTTTACAAGTGTAGCAGTTCAAACAGAGTCTGGCATTGGATTAATAATGTGACTCATGGATGTAGCAGTCGCTGGGACCTTGTTATAGTCAGAACAGACTGGAATGTGAGAATAGTAAATCATAAAATTGTCTGAAAGTACATGAAATCTTATTGACCCAATGATAGAAAAACAGTTTAAACTTGTGACATCTCCTGAGCTTCTTTTATCAGGTTTATAAGATTTAAAAAGAAAGTTCAGGGTGAGAAGAAACTAGTGATGAGATGGGGTTTTCTTTGCTATGTGCAGACAATGATTTAAAGTGTACAGAGTTCATAAATCTTATTCAAATCTGTATGGTTTCATACACTCACATTAAAATTCACAAGGTTTAAGAACTGTTCTACCCAGAGGGATCATAAAGTACGTTTACTCTTTTCACATAAAAAACTAGAATAAATCTCCAGGCTGGATTTTATCCAGTGCTTCTTTTTTTTAGTCTATTTTATTTTGTAAGAGCTCTGCATGCTTTAATTTTTATGAGAATTTATAATCCATTGATACAAAAAGGTACACCAAGTTCACTGCATTATAACCACTGTTGCAATCTAGCATGCAATGAGATTATATGTTCCAACTGAGAAAAACCGTAAAACATGAAAACTATTCTTTAGATAACATAGTGATCTACTTATCAGTTTATTATTGTTGACATATCTCTTAATTCTTTTTTTCATTATGCCCCTTTCCTTTTCACAATATTTGCACCCTTAAAATGGAATTTTCTTCATAGAGTCCCTTTCTAACAATGATGTTCTCTAAGTGAAAGTAGATTTTCAATAACAACTCATTTTGTATGACTAAATATCCTGTAGAAATCATCCTGGTTTTGCTTGCTTCAAGCTCAGGCTGAGCAGTGGTTGTAGCAGTCCAGGACCTATCTGAAAGCAGATTCACCTAGACGAACTTTTTTAAGCTCGGACATTTTTCCTTTTTTCAGGTATAGGGTGAAGGGACCATGAAATTATGGCAATACTTGAAGAAGTTCTCTTCTTCCTTGACTTCAGTCAGAGCAGTTAACCCACTGCCAAGCATAGAGTTATCTAAATATTTTCTACCTTTCTGGACACATGGAGAACATGACTTACAGTCAGAATAGGGGTTAAGTTGCTCAAGCAACTGCCAAAGCTCTCTGGAAATTAGATCACGTCATTCTGTCAATAATACAAACTTATCCCTGATTTGAAGAAATAAAATTATTTCTCTTTCAACAACAAGCTGGAGAAGGAGTAAAATTTTCCTGGATTTGAGGGCTGAAGAGGAAAGAGACTATCTGATATCTTTTGAAGATAAGTGTAGAAGCAATTTGTCATCAGATTTGGCCATAAAAGAGCTCCATAGAGAAAAAGGGCTCAAGGCACACACCTGCTTAGCACAACAGATTCTGTTATTTAAAAAATTTGTTGCCTTACAAATCCCAGACTGTTCCAGATTAAAAAAACCCAAACTTATTTCAAACTCTTTATTGCATGTAAAAACTTAAAAATGCAGCAGTATTTGTTTAAATGCTTTGACCTTTCAAATTAGCTCATCCGTATATCTCTGCATCCAAGCCATAATTTCTTCATGATTAGTGGAGAATCACTGATTAGAGGATACCTACTCAGCTCTTAAAATATCATTTTAATTTTAGGCTGTAACTTAACTAAATATTTTCTTTATATTAATCTGCCATTTGGAAGCTGTAAGCTTAATTCATCTTTGGGTTAAATATAGGCTTGGCTGATGAAGTCTAGGCTTATCTAAGTAATCAATTAAAACATAAAAAAATTTTTAACACCAAAGAAAAAGAGGAGGAAGCCTGAAGGTGAAAAGCTGTGTATATTGGTTAAGCAATGTGATAGAAACTTTGAAGAGAACCTGTCCTCAGTAGGTTTGTCTGCAACAAGTGTTATAAAGCTTGTCCAAATAAGTGAATAAATTTCATCCTGAAATTGTGTTGAGGGGGACACCAGAAGGAAATTGAATCTCTGTTTGACTTTCTAACACAGAAGAAAGGAATGTTTCCAAAACAGTTTGGCCTCAGAAATTGCAGGTGACTAAACTACTAATGGAATTCTTTCACACTGAGGTGTAGCTAAATAGTGTCTACTCTGGGAATTTCTTTGTACACAGCCAGGAAGTAAGACAAGTACTTGAAGGAGAAGCAGAATTTATAAAGCCTGATTTCCTGTGACTTTCATACCGTCTCTCTTGTGTGGTTTCTGGGTATCTAACAGTAATATACTTGACTGCTCTGGCAGATGTTTATTCATCAGTTGGGGGTAGTCATCTGGGTATTTCTCCTCTATTCAGTTAGCAATTTTTCAATAGTATTTTGATATCACTCTGCCAGGTATGATTAAAACTGGGTAATAAATTGCAAAATTATTTGGAAGCAATGGGGATCTGGAGGCAGGTAAAGAATAAAGTTTCTGTAAGTTACACTTTCAAGACAAACGCTTGCTCACATATCCTATCTCCTGCACCCAAGTTTGTTCATGGAGGATAAGCACACTCCTAAAGTATTATTAACAGTGCTTGTCTGTGGGACATTCCAGTTTTGGTCAGCCTATACCACATGATAACAAGTTATGGGGAGTAACAAAAATAACCCGTAAGTGAACTTGAACTTCATTAAAGATATTAATTTTTAACACTGATTTCATGCTAATCCAGAGCAAAGAGAGTTTGATACCCACTTTTCCATCATTTTAATGAAATTCTGTGCTGTTAAATACCTGTGTCTTTGCAAGAAAGGAAATATATCTAGAGCAAAACTGTCCTTCATGTATGTACATTGGCAGTGGAGTTATAAAATAGATTCACATAAAACCTGATGAACTTAAGTAAAGCTGAAAACATAACAATATAATTGATTTGTTGTTTTGGATTTTTTTTGTGACCCAGATATTCTAGAAGTACAAAGACTTTGACACTCTTTATTCAAGTCCCAGTAGACACTAAGTTGTAAGGAAAGGTTTCATTTATTTCAGTAAAGGTGTAGGAAATTATCTTAATGCACTTTGAAATAGACCTTGATTACTTTCTTTTCTGAGAAAGAGAATCTAACCTATAGCTGATTGATAATGAGTGAGGCTGCAGGATTATAGGGGTTAGGTTTCATGTTTATATTTGGAGAGTTGTGATTCCCTCATCACAATAATCTGTCTCAGCTGAGTGTCGAGAGGTAGAATCATCTTGATTGTCACCAAAGCTGCTGAACGGTTCTCAAGCCTGGGAAGAGAAAGGGGTAATATTTTAAAACATATACAGTAATCATTCCTATTGGAAGGTTAATGGCCTCTTCATTTGTTTTCACAAAATAAATACCAGTTTCTTCAATTTCCAGTCCGCTCACTCAATCTCATTCTAGCTAAAAGAGTGCAAAATTAGTTGCATGTGAGTGGAGTTACCTCTAGGGAATTAATTGCTCAAAACAGATGTAGAGGATCTCCCCAGCCTGACTTACTGTTGCTGTTCTGCATCAAAATCCTGTCAAGAGGAGCCAGCTGAGGTTACCCTTTGCAAAAGACACTCAACTTTCAACCTTCAGGCCCTGTGGATGTTAGAAGAATGACAGGAGACAGACAATGTCTGAGGGGAAACCCGACAGTTTTTTCATACTGCAGCAAACACCCAGCTGATCTCAGAACTGTCCTCCACCATTTAGCTTTGTTAAAGGCTC
>NW_009931499.1:39156-56898 GCF_000696875.1 Nestor notabilis | reverse complement strand
CAGCAGGATTCAAGTACATGGACAAAATCAGAAAGATTACTTTTTTATATTATTATTATATTTTTCCTAGGCTACAGGAAAGGGAATGTCAAAGGCTATATGTGAATAATTGTGACACTTGAGATTTAAGTAAAATACTTAATAACTTACTTCTTCCCGCCTTCTTTCCCAGCCCTTATCCTTCCCTGAACCCTTTGTTAGCAAACAGATACACACTATAAAATTCTGTGCTATAGGCAATTCTCTGCTGAGAGTTGGGAAGTGGAAGAAAGAACAGGAAAAACAGCACTTCTTGCATAATGAAATATTTCAGTTAAGGCAAAATTGACAGTTTTATGCCTTTTACCTCCATTTGGAAAAAAAAAAAAAGAAAAACAGAAAAGAAAAGGATATTAAAAAAAAAGTCAGTTTTTCACTTTTTTTTAAATGAATAAAAAAATCAGATCTTCACAAAGCCTTGTTCCTTACCTTAATTTATCAGTTGTGTTCTTAGGTTTTTATTTAGCCATACTAATATGCCAACTATAGTTCTGCTACTTGACTAGAATTATTTGGGAAGCACGAATACGTTTGTATAAGAACAGTTAACTAAGAAGGTTTATGCAAAGAAAATTTAGAAGCTTTCGTTTGTTCATTTGTAGGGAGTTTCTTTGGATTTTTTTAAATCTTAGTCTTTGAAAGATATCCTTCACAGTGCTTGTCAATCAGTGTATAGAGTAATTTTGAAAACAACCTAAAAAGGAGTGATTTTATTTCTCACCGTCTTTCTTTTAGGTACTACTAATCATGAATGTATTAAAGATTTATACCCAGTCTTTAAAAACTATTTCACTAGTAGCTTAGCAATTTGGAACTAGAATAGACTAATGTTCAAAATAAAGACTCTGTTTTATCCCATTAGTTGCAGCTGAGTATGTCAGTGATGCAAATCATTGTAAGTAATTATGATTTGTATTGTTATGTGCAATCTCTATTCTTGCTTAATGACCCAGTCCTTATAAATTAGGCTCAACAGACTTTGATAAATTAAATCAGTGTTTTTCTTTAGTGCGCGACATCTTTCCTTTCTTTTGTATATAGGCAGCAAACCATTGGTTTACCAAGTGTGTAACAGAACATATTATCTCCCTACCAAAGTTCAAAGAGTTTGTCATTTATATATATTACAAGATGAGCTGGAGCTGTTATAATTAATGCTAAAAAAAAGATACTGGAAAGGCTTTGAAAAGTCCCTGTTTCAGGTTTTAATCGATCTCATATATATGAAAGGTTTAAATGAACTCTTTGTGGAAGGAATTATTCATATTGTGAGTTCATTGCCTCTTTTCTGAAGCATCCAGGTTTTGTCACTAAAGCCAGCAGAATGGAACACTGCTTTGCAGCTAGGTTTAGGTTAGATATTAGGAAGAAGTTCTTTACTGTGAGGGGGGTGAGGCACTGGAACAAGTTGCCCAAAGACGCGATAAATGTTCCATCCCTGGTAGTGTTCAAGGCCAGGTTGGACAGAGCCTTGGGTGACTTGGTTTGGTGTGTGGCGTCCCTGCCCATGGCAGGGGGGTTGGAACTAGATGATCTTAAGGTCCTTTCCAACCGAAACCATTCTATGATTCTACTACATGTCATTACTTATCTCTTGGTGGGCAGAAGACCTTACCACTGTCACTCAGAAAGCTTTTTGTTTGCTTGCTTGTTTGCTTTAACTGCTGTTAGTGTCCTTAGAAGCTTTAACACCTGGGGGGAGAAAAAAAATCATGAAAAATAAGAGGCTCTGATACCTTTATGGCTCAAAATAAGGACTTTTTTTCCAGAAATATAAGCCAGGTCTATTCCTAGTTCAGTCCTTTTCTGAAAGGCACAAGCACTGTTTTTCTTCTATGTAGTCTGAGTGAAGCTCCAGATTATAACTGCACGATTTCTACAGCAACATTTGAATAGGTAGGAAGCCAGTTCCTTGGCATGAGAGCAGGGCTTGGTCTTGCACTTGCTTGAAAAGTTCTGTCCAATGGATGTGAGTGAAGTTTCTGTTGGAAGATGTGCCAGCTAAAGACTTCCCACCAATTCATAAGATTTTTTTTATTTGTTTATTGCTATGCAGCATGATTTCTACTTGCTTCACCCATCTGTTTTCTATAGAAAAGAGATCCGCTATCTAATGCACTCAGTCATTATAGTTTTACAGGAGTTTGGAGAGGGGTTTAGCTATGCTAATCCTTTTTTTTCATGTCTATCCAAGATAACATCCATTTCTTACTCACATTTAGTTTTTTTCCAGCTTACTTTTTAAAAGAAAACTCATATGAAAATGACTGGTTTTGACTAGTATCATATTTTCAGCAATTCTTTAAACAGAATATGTTGATTATTTTGGAACACACTAGGCAACCAGCTGGCTAGAAGCCTATTTTATATATGGAATACATGAAACATGCCCTTCTCCAGGGTCACAAGTAGCAGTCCTCATGTAGCATATATACATTTATGCATGAGGATTGAGAGTTGCTGTCTATATGTCATGCATGCATTAGACACCATTTGAGTCACCTCTTCTAAAGTAAGTATCACTGTGTTACCTCTGAGCTTCAGTATACACCACTGAGCTTAGAGTATACACCACTACAGACATCCCTTCAAAAATACAAAGGAAAATGGCTTAGGCTAGAGACTGTACTCCTTAATAAATGAGACAGCAGTGGTGCATAAGGGAAGGGAGATAAATGCTGGTTTACCCAAATTGACCCTAGAGGTTTGTGAAAGGTGATTCCTACTGCTCTTGTCTCCCAGTGTAGCACCTTAATTACAAGGCCACATTGCCCAGACCAAGCAGCCTGCACTTAATGAAATTTATTAATATGGCTTTTACTTTATTTGTACATGATTAATAATTATGGGTTAGAATATGTTTCACTTTCAGTCAGTCAAATATTATTCATTCCGTTCCAGCCACAAACCTTCAAACAACCGAGGAAATATGGTGTAATATGTAGTGCAGGCTGTTCAATTTATTCATATGCAAAAAGAAAGAAACACGAGAAAACAAATATAAGAGCACTACCCATGAACTTTTTCTATACTGCAAGAAAAGTCTTGCCAACCAGGTCATTAAACAACCTTTTTGAACAAAACGTTCATATTGACTCAGGCTTTTGTCTGCAATCTATTCTTAACTCTTCCATGTAATTCCTTTCACACAATAAAATAAAAATAGTAACAGTAATTTTAATCAAAGTTTATTCTGGTGAGAGACTGCTTATTAAGCAGGTTTACTGCTGTGGGACAGTAGATATTTTTTTGATCTTTAGCTTCATGAAGCAAACTAACCAGATTATTTTTTTCCCCAAGGGCAAACCGAATCTTTGAATGTGCCACAGCTTTGATTAATTTGTTTTATTGAGGACATGGGCTAAGAAGAATCTCAGCAGCCTTTAATTATAACTTGTATGTTTTATTCTTAGGAAAACACTAGTTAATACTAAAATAGGGAAGAGTTAACATACACATCTCCTTGGCAATTCTGGGGCATAAGAACTTGTTAAATTTCCTGAAACACCTAGGATGAAGAAGTTCCTACTATTTCCCGAAAAGCATGAAACCGTCAAAATCATGGGATGAAATTCTATGACCCATGTTATGCAGGAGTTCAGACTAAGTGAGCAAACTGCTTGGCTTCTGACCTTAAATTATATACATTTGAGGCAAATATGGCTTATATTTTAATTTTTCATTAAAGATCTTTCACAGGTACAAACATAACTATGCTCACACACCAGAAAGATCATGTATCACAAATCTTCAACTATACTAGGGAAAATGAAACAGTACAGTTAATGCAATGTCTTCTATATCTGTATAAGGATGGCTGTCCCATAGGTGTTCTTGCGTTGGCATAAATATTAAAGCTAGAGGAGACTGATGGTGTATACCAAAAGTTAAAAATGAAAGATGTGTTCTGCTCCGCAATGGAGGATGGTACGAAGGTGTTGAGACCACATTTCTCCATCTATGAAGTGCAGACCTAAAGAACTGGCTTGCATTAACAATGTGGCAGTGGGACTGCGGTGTCACACCCTCTCTAATGAACACTGTCCCCATCATGAAGACAGGACATCATAGTTACAGCAACATAAGGACAGAGTTGGGCTTATTCGTATTCAAGAGAAGTCCTGGTTGACAGTAACTACAGCACCCATTGTACAAAGCAGTCATGCTCTGAGAGGCGAAGAGGTCCCTCCACATCTGAGGGATATGCACCAAAACTACAGTGCAAGTCAATACTAGTTTCTAGTTACACTGACATGAAAGAAAACTACCCTTATTTACTTGTAGGCTATGATCACTTACATAAACTAGCTTAGATGCCAATCTTATCACTCCACTTGTGAAAGAGCCTGGAGGAATATCGTCATTGTACATGTCCAAAACCTAAATTATTAAGTGCTGCTTCTAAGAAAGATTCTTTACTTGACTTGTGAGGGCTTGGAGGTGACATTATGACAGTGGTTGGAATTACTTAAGAGATAAGTAAAGGAAAACACTTGCAGTAGAACTTCAACAGAGTATATGAAACTCTTCTCATTTGAATGAAATTTATGAACAATGTAAATCTTAAATATCATATATATCCATATCAAAATACGCCATGTCCTCACCCTAAATTTCACCTTTAAATCTAATAAGTTACAAGAAATTACACAAGTTAAACTGCAGAGCTAACTTGCCCAGAAAAAGAGGAAACTCATGACAGCTGGCCTCACCTGGAAGCACTGCATCTTCTTCAGGCTGCACTGAGAAACCAGGAGGACTTGCTATATTGGGAAAGCATTGATAGAAATTAACCTGTGGCTGTGGTGAATTATCAGATTTATTCATCATTTAATGTGAAATTGGAGACAGCAAATGGTAGTTTCTGTTGTGTTAAAATACTAAGTACAATAAAATCCTGTTACCTTTGCAATATATGTAATTAAAAAGACCATTATTGGAATACTATGTCACATTTAAGCACTAATTTATTACAAAAGATTAATAAACTTAAAAGGGTTAAGTCAAGTGCTATGTATGTAATTCATTGAACAGCCAAATGTCTGAATTAACACTAAAGAACTTTTTTTTTTTTCCCCTCTTCAGGAATTTTTAAGCTTTTAAATGTTTTCCTTCTTTTACTTCAAAGCAAAACTGATCACTTTGTATTGTTCTCTCTCATTTCTCCCCCTTCCTCCCCCTTTATAGCATCAGAAGTGCCTGTTGTCTAGGGCACTAGCTCAGAATGAAGAAAACCCACAGCCAGGTCCCTGCAGACGGAGTGTTGATACATCATTAATCTATCACTTTAGCTGATGAAAATGAACTGGATAAAGCGACAAAGAGCAAATGCTCTGTGTATAAGACAGATTGTTCAACAAGTGTTCTGGAAGAGACAGAACAAATATTAAAGCTGTCCCAGATTAAATTAACAGTATACATCAGAGTTTTCTGCTGGAGATGATCATATAGGAGAATAATTGCTTATTCATTGGTCTAGAGGAAGATCAAGAGAATGATTCAGTAGATATACAGCATGGTCTGTGTAAGACATGGGTTCAAGTCCCCCTGCATACCAGAGGCCACATTCAGCTCAACTGCATACACTTTTTTTCATTATATCTTTTTCATTTTTCCGCTAAAGATTTCTCCTTTATACCTGAAAGATATTTTAGGAGATAATGTTGGAAAAAAAAATAAATTCTAAGTTTCCTAAATTTCTGCAAGCTTACATTTTCTTGTAAAAAAATTCTGTTCTAAAGTTCTCAGACTCCTATTCCCCAGTCTGTGAAGCACAGGAACTCACACTTTCTAATGTAGTTTTTTGCAGTTATCAAGAAAAGTATGTCAAAGTCTGCAAGCAGGGTGTCACAGACATTTTTCTTTGGAACAAAAGCGAATTTGCACTCTTGGGAGGTAATATTCAAGTGTGCCTGTTGTTAGTTCACTGGCTTACCTGTTTTGACAATTGTATGGAGCACTGTGTGCCACATAGCGAGTTCAGAGCGGAAGGAGGGCAAAAAGTATCTTCTTGTGAGATAGGCTGTCGTTTCAGATCATCTGGAACTGCATTGTGGGCTTTGTCTCCCTCCACTTCTGTAACACGAAAGGGAGATCCTGTTTGGGAGTGGGTGGTGATGTTCGTTGTGGGTAGATCTTCATTACATTTACTTATCTTTTGACATTCTTTATGTTGGTGCTGGATTGGAATAGATTTGTTCCAGCTGGAAAACATTTCAAATAACCCATGACTCAAATACAGTATATTTCTTAATTGTAGGCTCCAGGAAGGCTTTTGAGGCTCTTTGGAAGCAAAATTCTAGGTGGATAGCCTTTGAGTCCTTTTTAATTTTATCCTTTGAAAATTACGATTGCTGTTCTTTTGGCTGTTCATTTTATTGTTCAACTTTTGATCTCAACATATGTTATACACAGCATGAGACAAACACAATGGTAAAAAGAGATTACAGTCTTTCCATCTGCCTGAATGATTTACTGGAGATTGAATGGTACAAAAATCTCATTTTATCCATACACTCAGGAATTATAACATGATTTTAGAACAGTCATAGGAAAAATCACTATAAAATTGTATTAGTTTATTGCTACTGGCTTGATATAAGTTTCATTTTATTTCCATGTCAACTGCAATGTCTTGGGCAACTTTGAAAAGTGTCCATTTTATTAGCTACTCACAGGAAACATTTGTAGACCTGCTTTTAACTTGCAGTTCATATTGAACTGGAATTGTTTGGTGTCTCTGGGAGAAGAAAAAATTAAAACCAAAAACCTGTAAAACAACAACTTTAAAATTCCCAAATTGCCTCTGTTATTAAAAGGTTGTTTACTGAAGAATAGTAAAATCAAATTTCTGCAAAAACAGCTGCCCCTTTTATCTGAAAACTGGTATCTTCCCTGTAGTGCTCGTAAGTTTTCAGGGAAGATTCGCAACTCATGGCAGTAATTGTTGGATCACATAGAACATAAGTTATTGAATCAAATTTTTGGTAAATTAAACTCCTCTCTATGAATTTGGTGGGGGGTTTTAAGAGGAAATTTTGCATATACTTGACATATAATTCTTATAAAAAAGAAGGATTATTATTAGACCTACATTTCAAGATGTTGTCTTCTCTCTGCTGAGCCAAACCACGTTACAAAATTTGATTTCAGTTGGAACTAGATGAAGATAAGGTCCTTTCCAGCCCAAAACATTACAGGATTCTATGAAAGTACTGCAACTTTCTAAATACCTGATTAGTTATTGAAAAAGCTCAATGTAGACCAGAATGTAGCTTTCATGGAACATTTACTTAAAAACAAATGGTGAATTAATATCTGTGTTATACTCCTGATTAATCTTCCAGCACTTTGATTCCAAGTATATGGGAAGGATAGGCTCATGAGCAGAACCTTGATCATTAAACCAAGATTAAAAAAAGTCAACTAATTTACTTACATACTATTTTTGGCAGAATTAATGGATACTGCTTTCTTAATAATGAAAACTCACACTGCTCTTCATCTGAAAGCCAATTAGAGCCAAGAGCTCTTCATTTTGAAAGCTCCTTAAGTAACCTTAAGGTTAAAAGATGTTCAGGTTCCCGGGTTACAAACCCAAGCACATTATGCTCTTGATTTTGCAGGATGGTACAAATTAGATATAATTAGGATTATTAATTTTCTCTTGTGATTGCAGCTGACAATCATCTAGTAGAACTTAATAAAACAGATCATGATTTCAAGCTAAAACTTAAGTAATGCTATCCTGGACACTTTCCATAAGCCCTGTATCACACCTAATATTTCACCTTCTTTTTCCTTTTCAGTTAGCATTAGATATTTCTTCCAACCTTTTTATCTGTCTGCTTGGCTTTGTTCCTCTCCCTCCTTCCAATCCTTTTAGTTCTGCTCAGATTGTTTTCTTTTTTTAAGTGGACAGATGTGCCTATGCTTTTTTTGAGATAAGAACAGTTTAAAACTAAAATAAAGTAAAATATAGTGATAATAATAGAAAAAATACCAACAATAACAACAACAACAGTAATAATAATAATAACAGCAACAACAGGAAAAACCAAGAGAAGAAATGAAAGTTCAGAAAACACCAGTGCTGCACAATACAATTGCTCACCACCTGCTGACTGATACTCAGCCCAACCTGAGCAGCAATTGGACCCTTGCAGGTAACTCCCCCCAGTTTATATACTGAGCATGACATGTTGTGGTATGGAATATCTCTTTGACTACTCAGGGTCAGGTGTCCTGTCTCTGCCTCCTTCTGGCTTCTTGTGCCCCTCCTCATTGGCAGAGTATGAGAGACTGAAAAGTCCTTGATTGGGGTAAGTGCTGCTCAGCAACAAGTAAAATATCGGTGTGTTATTTGTCTTGTGTTTCATAAGATTTCCTACAAGCAAGGGTAATCTTCAGCACTGGCATGATCCTTTTGGAAGTTTCCTTAACAAATTATGTACTAGCTAATGGCTTGTTACGAAGGGTATTGACCCAAACCACAGAGAGAAAAACTTAACATTTGAAAAGAAACAATAACATGCATCAATCAGATACTTCTGCTTACAAGATAGTCAGCACTACAGTTCAAACTTTTAAGCTCTCCTGCATTTCTGGAAGGCAAAGTTACTGGCAAGATTAAAAGCTTTGCTGTTTTTGGTTTACAGGTGTTAGAAACAGGATATTTGGCAAGTTTCTTATTTTCAGGAGCTGTCTTGAGCAGAAATGTTGTAAAGCCAAAAGAGAGACTCCTTCAGATGGGACAGCAGTAATACTGTTCCCAGGGTCCACGCAAAAAAAAATTGCTTCCTCTGAGAAGTTTATACACACTTGAGCTGCAAGGAAATGAGACCTGCAACCCTTTTATAAATGTACAGAAAAACATGCAAGTTCGTGTCAGGAATAAGCTGAATGGGAACCAATTACAAAAGCGGGAGGCACTGCGTGAGCACTGGAAGGACCAGCCAGCTTCGTCTTGCAGCAGCGCCCAAAGGTGAGACAGCACCAGAGCTCAGCAGAGGAAATAAAGAAGCATCCGCAGAAGCCTGGTGCAGGCAAACATCTTGAAGATGTATGGCTTCATACGGTGCTGCTATTATAGGCATACAAAGCCAGCAGTATCTTCAGACAAGGCCAGGATGGATGGGGCTTTGAGCAACTTAGCCCAGTAGAAGGTGTCCTTGCCCATGGCAGGGTGTTGGAACTGGATGAGCTTTAAGGACCCTTCCAACTCAAACCATTCTATGATTCTATGAATAAGACAAACTCAGCTGGGGAGAAGGAAACATCCTGAAGAGATACTGCATTGTTACATTTGCTGTATTTATAACACTATCAATCCTTTCAAGTGCAGATACTAACACAACCCCATCTACTCTCTGAATGGGAACAGGACGCAGCTCTGAGTTTGTTACCAAAGTCTATAAAAACATTTAATATTTTTTGTAATGGAAAACACCCTGTAAAATAAAATTATATAGTTACATTTATTTGCTCTAGAAATGTTTTTCTTCTTTTTTTAGTATTTGGAAACTAAATAAAGGATGGATGGATTTAATTTTAAACATGAATAAAATTTTCTTCTGGGACTGACTGCTCTAGTGTAATGGAAAAGGTTTGCTAAAATTCTAGATATATGATTTATGGGGACTTTGTATCCACTCCTAATAGGAAGATGGTATTAAAATATAATGAAATTTGTGAATGATTTTGAAGAGTTGATGTTTTAAATACTTGGTCCAACCTCTGTTGTTTTTATGAGGTTTGTAATAAAATCTAGAAAAAATTATATATAAATTCCATTAAGGATTATTTTCTTTAATCTCACAATTTGGTAAATTCAGTATCTAGGGAAAACATGATGCAAATTTGCACCATCCTATTTTGGCCATATAAATTTGGAAAGTTCAGGATCCTTTTCTCTTTAATAGTGTTTTATAAAAAAAGAGATTAAGAAACAGATATATCAGCAAATCCCACATTTCTACAGGCCCAAATCCAATTTTAGATGCCAATTTTAAGATTACTACTAAAAGTAAAAGGACTTTCATGGAGAGCAGATCTTGATTGTGTCCGTATAAATTGTATGACACAGAGAACATATGGTTTGTGCACAAGAATATAAACACAGATGCTTAACTGCACGCACTGAGGTCAGTCTCTGGCTTTTAAGGGAAACTTTCTTATGAAAGACTTGTTGAAGAAAGATAGTGTATCTTCTTTCTTTCTTTCTTTTTTCTTTTTTATTTATTCCCCCCCCCCCCTTAATAAATTAGAGTTGCAAAGCTTAAATTACAAAAAAACATGGACCTGGCCATTTTAAGGCACACTCAATTACTATTAGAAGTTCCAGCCAAATCAGATACATGAATGAACAAGACATATACAAGAATCATTGCACTTGCCACTACAGTGCTGGAACTGCTGGCAAAGGAACTGTAAGCTCACGTCAGCAGCAGCAGCAGTCCCAGGAAATCTTGTAAAGAAACTCTTAAAAGCTATAGACAAGGCACAAGAAGGCCTCTGGCAGAGGCAGAGATTAAAAGTCAATAAGGCAGTTTCTGAATTGTTTCAAATTGTAAAAGCACCATTAACAAGAAGCTCCAGCAATGTCTTACGCCACTGCAGCAGGGGAAGAATTTATATTCTTTATATCCACACTGGAGAGAAAGGAGCAAAAGGAGAGGAGAGATTAACAAAATCCTTTCAACTTTACAGTTCACATACTTTGACAACTACATATTTTGATTTTAAGTAGCCAACTTTCTTCAGTCCTTTAACTGGTAGCCAGTGGATGTCACAACCAAAGCCTGGAGAGCAGGGGCCAAGCAAATTGTGTACAACTAGAAGAGAGTTACATGAAAAAACATGTGAGAAGGTGAGATCTAACCATGAAGAAGATGGAACAATGTGCTCCACCAATAGGAAGTAGGTGAGCTCTTTAATTTTCTTATCATAGCATCATAACTAGTCAAGAACTAAGCACAGTATGTCCAGCATCAGTCTTCTATCTTGAAAGACATCACCCTGGCTATTGTCACGTTATTACTGTAAATATTGTTCATAAATGGCTTAGAGAAAGCAGTTCCAGATGTTGAGTCTTCTTCAAAGCTTCTTGTAAGATCTTTCAGTTTCCTTCTGGTTTCCTATCTGCAAGCTGAATCAGCTCAATCTTAAGGTGCTTATCTTGTGAGTTGATAGACTGAAGCCATAATATAATACATTGCCAAAAGACCTTCAGCTGGGAGACATATGGGGAGCTGAATAGATGTTAAGTTTCTGTTTTATGCACTGAAATACTATTGTCTATCCAATTGGTGTTTAATCTGCAAGTATATTTAGGAGCCAGAAAAAAATAATCTATACCATGCTGTCTCTCTGAGCCTGTGAATTTTTCACTCTTAGATAAATGGTGGCTCAACTTTAACAAGCAAAATAGCCCGTAGTCATTTTTACCTACGTTTCTTTATATGTGAGAACTACCTATATGAATATATTCTAAGGAGACACAAGAAGGGACATTATATTAATACTTTGACTTCCTACGCAGTACTCTAACCACTGCTGGGGAACAAAGCTGTTATTTTTAAAAGTAAAAAAGGTACTTAACAAGAGCATATTAAACTCTTTCAGACTGAATCCTCCTAACACAAAGACACCTAAGCTAGAGAGAGAACTTCAGGGTGGCTACGAAGAAGATGGAGACTCCCCTTTTACAAGGAATCAATGGAAAAGACAAGGGGTGATCATAGAATCATAGAATGGTGTGGGTTGGAAGGGACCTTACAGATCATTTAGTTCCAACCCCCCTGCCATGGGCAGGGACACCTTCCACTAGACCAGTTTGCCCAAAGTACCATCCAAGCTGGCCTTAAATGCTTCCAGAGATGGGGAAGCCACAAGTTCTCAGGGCAACCTGTTCCAGTGTCTCACCACCCTAATAGTGAATAATTTCTTCCTAATACCTAATCTAAATCTACTATTTTTCAGTTTAAATCCATTCTCCCTTGCTCGATCTCTAAATACCCTCAGAAAAAGTCCCTCCCCAGACTTCTTGTAGGCTCCCTTTAGGTACTGAAAGAGTGCTTTAAGGTCTCCCCATAGCCTTCTCTTCTCCAGGCTGAATACGGTACAAGGTAATGGGTAGAAGTTACTTCTGGAGACAATTCTGATTGGACATGAGAGGAAAAATTTTCACAGTAACAACAATTAGCCATTGGAATAATCTCCCCAGGGAAGTACCGGATTCCCCAACGTTGGATACTTTTAAGATTCAGCTGGACAGGGTGCTGGTTCATCTTGTCCAGACTGTGCTTTGACCAAGACAGGTCGGACCACATGATCCTTGAGGTACCTTCCAACTTGATATTCTATGATCATAATTAATACAGCCCTCTGCAGCATTCCATCTTGTCTAGTTTAGGCATCATGTGCACCAATTGTGGCAAATCTTGTTCTCACATACTAAATGGGAAAAGCTAGAGAACTGTATAAAACAAACAGCTGAAGCCTCACAGTGAATTCTGCTCATGGGCACAATAATAGATATTTAGTTTTGGGGCCATCAGCATGGGCCCCATATTGCCAGGCTCAGGGTATCTCTCAGAAATCTACAGCTTATCTAGTCATTCCATGCCCCAGGTATAGTCGTAGGGAGACGTGTGAGCTCTGTTAGGGCACGTTTCATCAGGGCTGTCTCAAATGCCTGCTTCAGGTTAAATGTTCCACACCTATGAGCTTCTGGCCTGCACTATTTATTTTCATGGAAGCTCAGGATGACTGGGTGAGATACAAATCTCTACATTGCAGGCATCCATACCATCAGATGATCCCTATACACTGTCCCTCAAAATCACAATTCTTTTTGAACCTAGCTTTAATTGTGTTCTTAAGCCTTTTAAGAGCTGTCCCCCAAATCACTTGAATATCAGCAGCCGAAGTTTAATTGGGTCAAATCAAGACAGAAAGGTGCTCCTTTGATCATAAAAACACCCCATCTCCCACTCTGCTCATCTGAAAACAGTTGCCTTTAATAAAAGAAATATCAAAATTATGTCTGGAGCATGTAATCATCCTTCCATGCCAGACCCTCAGATAGCAGAAAGCAGTGTACCTTCCGTAGATCTATGAAGTTTTATAAGAGTTAAGGATATGGCTTGCTGGTTTTACCCCAAAATAACAAGAAATTTTATATAAATAAATTTACACTATTCAAAACATAGCAGACTGTGATTTTGTTTATTTAATCTGAAACAATTTAACAAATTGACCCAAAGAAAAGTATTTCAAATACTGCGACTTGTAAATGTCAGTTTTGGGGGTTTTTTAGAGAAACAATAAGATAGATGATGTGTTAGATTAACCTGAGCTAAGAAAATAGAGACATAGCCAAAATTATAGACAAAGACTAATATCTGTGCAAGGAAACATGCTGAAAACAAACTAAGTTTGACCTCTGGTAATGCTAGCAGCTGGGCTATACATGAGTGCAGCTTCAGACCTGTTCATTTCTGGATGGGTTTTTTTTTTAAGAGTCCATTTTGTTGAACTGTTTCCGATAAATTAAGTCTTGGGTGAGTTTTCTGCTATTTTCTTTTCTTTCTCTAAGGAAACCCTTCAGTCCAATCAACTGAGAAACAAAAAGAAAGTTCATCCTATGGCCTGTTGCTGTATAAATTTTCTTCAGAATTTATGCTATGGCCAAAAATGCCGAAGCAGTGAATTATCACATGCCCTGTGGATCCCTGTCTTGCATCAAAATTTTCTCAGCCAACTACTTCAACCTGATTCTCCCTTTCAAAGGTGCAATTTTACGGACATTGTGTCTTCATGTTAGGGTTCTTTTTCAGTGTTGCAGTCTGTTCTCAACATCTTGCTGTCACATTGGGCTGCAGTTTACTGCCCCTTTGGAGTTGCCATGCTGTAAAATGAAATAGGGAAGCATTTTTCTCCAGGGTATTTTGCTTTTTTATTTTTTAGCTGGGGTCAGTGTGTCATCATGAGTGAGGGGCGCAATAAATCACAACCAGAGACGAACAGACAGGGACAAAAGTCTCTTAAAATAGTCATTTCTCCAGAGAAAACACAAGTGCTATTGCACCCTGATAGACCTTGGAGAAACATGGCTATCAAAATGTCAATGAGGGAGAAATAGTTTTTATAAGATCAATAAAAAATGAGGATCAGGATTTTATTTGGCAGGGGAGATGCTGGCGAGGATTGAGCTGTAGTAGTAAAACAGAAGCACTCATCTGAGATGCTCTCTCAGATTGTGTCTCCCTTCAAAAACCTCTATGCAAGACACAGGTATTTGCAAGAACATTCAAAATAATTCTTGAAATCTGAATGAGAAGTCTCCATCTGAGAGTGAATAGCTTATTTCCAGAGATTAACGTAGATCTCATACGAATCTAATATAATGTAATATAACCTAATATTTTGCAAAAACCAAAACTATTTTTAAAATTAACTCATTTTTTGAATGTTTTTACAACAGTTCCTGAGCTTTACATCATGTTTAAATGAATATGCCAGAGCTCATATGTGATATGGTATTTATGAGCTTTCTTACAACTCACATCTCATGATTTTTCTGGAGACTCTGCAATACTTAAAATTCTGAATTACAAGAGTTTAAGGACATGGAAATCTAACAGATGCTCTTAATGTGATGCAACATTGACATGCAACAAATATGAATGCCTTATTAAAAATATTAGAAATTATTGCTACATAATTGGGGTGAAGAAGTGTGCTAATCTATTTCTTTTGGAAAATAATCAAAGGCTGCTCCCTTATGCATGGAGCACATGGAAGGCAGAAATCTCTATCCTTGATACTGTGTAAGAGCAAGAAGAAAGCTATTTTTAATTGTATAGTTTGGTATTTGTATAGCACCTTTCATCTTCTGCCTGAAGTATTTACAGCTGGTACAAAAGACACATGAGATTGGTGTTGGCATGAATATTTAGGACTCTTGGATTATGTTTCTGGTGCTGGAAGGCCAGGAAAAATCATTTTTCTCTGATCAGGGTTTTTATGACTCCACTAAAATTGATTAATAATAACACTGCGTTTCTTTGCAAAATGATAAATAGGCAATGAAAAAACATGAAGTCTAATATCTAGGTTATTTTTTATTTAATTCAAATTTCTGCATTCATGTGCCCCTGGTAGCTAAGCACCCTTAAATTCCTTTAAAGAACAGAGTGGGGAAAAGAGGTGAAAAGTGTCAGCTGAAACTTCAAAGAGTCCTCAGAAACGCAAAACACTTTGACTTGAACACATTTTTTTTATGTTGTCTAGATGACATCAGCGAGCAAGAATTTAGGTTTAAGCCCAAAGATAGAATCTCTGACACTGCAGGTTTCTCCACCTCTATGGGTTAGTTTCTTTTATACTGGAAGTTTCTCTTCAGAAAAATATTTTATTCTCATTACTCAGAGGTAAGATGATTCCTGATCATATACTCTGCTTTCAGAAGGACTCTGACTTTATTCAGTAACAAGGTAGCTGGTCACTATATGGTTTCTAGCTTTTTTTTTTTTTTAATTCCAGTCAATATCTCTTTGAAATATTAAAAACAAAATCCAAAATGTAGTATTATATGCTTAATGAAAGAAAATGCTAATGTGGTATGTGTTTAAGGCACCTCAACTGAGTACTGAAGATATCTTCAGAAGAAAGCAGTCCTGACTCTCATCCGACAGTCATGAGTCATTTGGAGACTATTCCAATTCAGTAATTTACAGTTCACACAGAACTATGGCATAGCAGCCAGAAAGGATCCTGAATTATCAGACTACAAACGTTACATGTGGCAGCACTGAGCCAGCACCACATACTCTGTACTTAGCCAGAAAGCACAAGGAACTGCTGTGTGTCTCTGGAACTAACCAGTCCAGTGCACATGAGGTTTTCATTGTGGACAGGAAAAAACTGTACTGATTACCATTTTCACAAATTATGTTCAACTACCTTGTATCCTCAAAAAGTAGCATGTGGACACACTTTCAAAATGTTAACTCCTCTTTCAGTGTGGTGATAAAAAAACCCGTTTAGATTACAGATATAGGATTCTTACAGCTATTGTTAAAAACTCAAACCAAACCAAAACACATCTTGCTAGCTCAATTGAAAGTGTTTTAGAGAAGGGCAAGTTCTGCATCCTCCTGTTCATGTGAGAAAATGTATTGTCTTGACATCAACAGTTTTACAATTTGATTTAAAAATAGTTCTGTTAAAATGTTTTAAATGTCATTGTGCCTTCTGTTTCTCCTTTATTCTTCACATTCAAAGCTTCTAAAGCAGCTATTATCTGTGTTTGTGGGCTTTAATTACCTGTCTCACATGCCTTAAATGGACTTTGAGATTTTGACTCCCTAATCACCTGCTCCATGGAAGTTCTTAAATATTTTTGTTTTGTTTATTGCTTGTTGTGGATGGGCTTTCTTTTTATTATGTTTCCCTATTCCGTGTCAGTACCTGAACCCACTATAGAGTGTTATGAACAAGTATCTTTTCCTAAACATAGGCTTGAATACGAAACAGTATTCTTTATGTTCTTCCTATTTTTGCACGAAATTTGGGAGCTGGTGTCTGAAATACATTTGCCCAATCGTGAGTTTGCAGAGGCATGAATGCTACCTGATGTTTTTTATATGTGCCCTTTGCCCATTCAGAGATTTTTTTTTTTAATTATGTTTTTATCTTGACATTGTACCCCAACAGAAATGGACACATTACAAGGCTTTTAAAATACTGTTAACATCCTCCTACCTACAGAATCTCCACTGTCGATCCCTGCTCTGAGAATGAGTCAGATAAAATTTAATTTAATAGAGAATATCCCTTCAGGCTCTCATTCCTTGAAACTCCCACTCTGCTCCATTTTTCATACTCAAATCACACAAATATTTCAAATCACCTTTCTTTTTTTAGTGATCTGCACCTCTTTTATAAACTTCACACTCAAAAGCTTGTCTTATACATAATGCTGAGAATTGCATTATTTTCATTCTTTTCACCAGATGTATTGACTCATTGTGTCTTATTTCATTAGTTACAGTTCAATATGTGAGTATATACACTTCAACAAAATCAGCAGCTGTGGCTAGACTTTTAACTCTCCATTTCTCCTTTGAGAACCTAATTCTGAAAGCTAATTAATTTTTCAAGATTCCTGAAATCCCTCATTTGATTCAGAGCATGTGTATCCATCTGAATATATAGAAAATCTGTTACCATAAATGTAATATTCTTACCTGATATACTTTTTCCCTTGCTGGGTTTTTTATTTCATTGTGGCTTTTATTTCAACTCTACTAATTTAATCACACTGCAGATGGGGATAAGTACAAAGCATGTATTGCAAAAGGATGTTTCTAGACTCATGCAGGCCAAATGGAATTGAAGCTCATTAGTGACCCTGATTCCACTATAAAAATCACAACAACTTTATATATACACAACTTAAATATACATTTAAGTTATGTTATGACATTCATGTCTAGAAAAGGGGATTTGATCAGTTAATATGAAAACTACCAGAGTAGCTCCATTAATCAGATTTCGTTTCTTCTACAGATCTAAATGTAAACAGTTGAGCAAGTGCGAGTTTGTGAAATGTGTTTATTATGTTATCCTTTTAACCTCATGAACTGTTTAGTATATTTAATGTAGAATTGCATCAATCACTCTTTTCTAGGCAACACT